>NC_048281.1:8313062-8600562 GCF_009762535.1 Notolabrus celidotus | reverse complement strand
TATTTCTGTATTTCTGACTCTTTATACTCCAAAATCCATGAAACTTTAGCCAAAAGGTTATGATTTTAGAAACCAGACCATCTCATAAGGGTTGAAAAGAAGCTAAAATAAAACACTTCTGAAGATGTAGAAGTTTTGGTTTGTTTGTTTCCTTTTTTTATGCTTTGTTGGTGAAATAATATAAAAACGTGACATTCTTGAAAAAAAAGAAAAACCTGTAAAACACCAAACATTTAGATTGCACCCAAAAAGAGACAATAACAACAACAAAAACGATTGAGTATTTAATGTTTCTTGTCAAATATCAAATTTAATGTAAAGAAAATGAAGTATGTGGGTGAGTGATGTTTAGCATGAGAAGGGTGGTAGAGAAGATAAAGACCCAACTTCACACGAGAGAAAAAAACAGAGGATAGTAATAGAGAAAAAAAAAGTTTGTTCCATTTGTTTTAGAAATGCAGTGCCTTCTTTGTTGTTTTTTGTACCTATTATGAGGATATTACTGAGCGTACCTTCCCATGCTTTATATTCCTACTGGTTAAAACTCAAAGTTCCCTGAGTTATTGTTTTGCTTTCAAGTTATTTAAAACAACTTACTGCAGACACAGTTGAAACAACTTTCAGGCACTGAAGCTGTAGTCACACAACTGTTCCTCTTTTCTGGATTATTTAGGTGTGTACTTGGCTAAATTGACTGCTGTCACACTTCTCTTTTTTCTGTTTCCTCTTTCTCTTTTTCTATTTACCATTTTCTCAGGCCGAAGCCAGGCTGGCAGCAAAGCGGGCGGCCCGGGCAGAAGCCAGAGAGATCCGGATGAAGGAGCTGGAGAGACAGCAGAAGGAGGTACAGTATGAGTTATACAGTTATAAGACATGCACTCCTCTTCTTCAAAGAGCTCGCCAATAAAGGAGTGCTTCATATTCATCCAGCATGTCACATCATCTGTATTACATTCAAGTTTGTCATACTGGTTGACCCTAAAAACGAAGAAGAGGATTCTACAGTCTTGATGGTAGTTTGTACCAAATGCAGTTCCTGTCAACATTCCTTCACACTTAAAGGCCAGGACTCCTTAATCATCTGAGGTCAGAGGTCAGAGGGTTTACGCGGTGCTGAAGCTGCAGCACATGTGGGGACTTTCTTGCAGTCTCTTCTTGCATGCAGAAATATATTCAACAAAAACAAAACAAACAAACAGGCACAGCTGCCCAAGGTTCAACCAAATGACCCCGGACATCCAGTAAGCAAGGATGCACATGTATACACCTGGTTATGTATCATATAAACAGTTAGCCAGATACTTTCAAAGATGTGGAAGCTCTTCAGATTTATGTAAACATCAGGAAGATGGGAGTTGGATGTGAATCATACAATATGCAAGCTTTGCAAAAACAAAGTCAAATTCTGCAGCAACATGACGAAACTCTACAACATGACAACCAGACACCACTGATCAGCAGGTAGACCTCTGTGCCCTCCATGAATGAAGCTTTCAACTTAAAGTTTATCTCAGTTTCTCATCAGTAGAGCACAAAAGCACTTTTATCCCTTACTTATAGAGATTCATAACAGAGGCTACACATAGCTGCTTGATTAGTTTGAGTCAGAGAATTCTAACTCATTAGTTCATAACAGAAACTGTGTGTTTTGTTGACTTTTCAAATTAACATAATATTCTGATTTACATTTAGACCTCTTAGGGCCTGAATTTGAAGTGTTTCAAGTTTCAGAATCCTCATCCACAACTAGCGTGTATTGCGATACGTATCACGGTCTTCGTATCATGATAGATAAATACCCAGTCATATTAACATTGTCATTTTTTACAGTGCAGTGACTTACTGTGAGGTTTAGCATGCAAGCAGCCAAAGCAATCAATCAATCAATCAATCAAGCTTTATTTATATAGCACCTTTCATACAAATAAAATGCAACCCAAAGTGCTTTACAGCGATTGAAAACAAGAAAGAAGCAGAAATGAAACATGCAAGACATTTTAGTGGAAGATAATAATAATGATAATAATAAAACTAATAAAAATACAAATTAAAAATAAGAACAACATAAAAATAAAATAAAATAGAGACCAATGCACACCAAAATAAAATATGTGTAATTAAAATAAGTTAAAGCATCAAAATTAAGAAATAAAAATAGTTAAAATAAATAGATTTAAAAGGTAAGGATAAGAGTTGAAAAATAAAACTAAGGCTGAAAAATATCAATAAAACTGAGTAGATAAATAAAATTAAATAAATGAATGAATAAATACATAAAATAGAATAAGATAACAGTTAAAATTACTAAAATAATAAAGCAACATTTAAATCAATATTCTAATAAAAGGTAGGTAATAAAATTGTTAAACCCTACATAAAAGCCAGACTGAATAAATATGTTTTTAGTTTACGTTTAAAAGTCTCAATATCTCCATCAGCTCCTCTCAGATCCTCCGGCAGGCTGTTCCATAGTTTGGGAGCGTAGTGGCTGAAAGCAGCGTCACCAAATGTTTTAGTTCTGCTCTTAGGAACAGCTAAAAGAGAGGAGCCGGAGGATCTGAGAGACCTACCTGGTTTATATACTAAAAGCATCTCTGAGATGTAGTCTGGTGCAAGGCCATGCAGTGCCTTAAAAACTAGTAAAATAATTTTAAAATCAATACGAAAAGCAACAGGCAGCCAATGTAAAGATTTTAAAATAGGCGTAATGTGTGCTCTCCCTCTGGTCCTCGTTAAAACTCTAGCTGCTGCATTTTGTATTAACTGCAGTTTGTTAATTGTGTTCTTTGGAAGACCAGAAAGGAGAGCATTGCAGTAGTCCAGCCTGCTGGTTATAAAAGCGTGCATTAGTCTCTCTGTGTTGCTCAGAGAGAGAAACGGCCTCACCCTAGAAATGTTCTTTAAATGATAAAAGGCTGTTTTGGTGATAAAACGAACATGTGGTTTAAAATTAAAATCAGAATCAAATAAAACACCTAGGTTTCTGGCTTCTTGGCTTGGATTAAGTCCATGAACATTTAGTGTGGAGGCCAGTTTCTCTCTCTGAGCCTTTGAGACGATGACAAGTACGTCCGTTTTTTCCTGGTTGAGCTGTAAAAAGTTATGTGACATCCAGGTTTTAATATCTAAAATGCAGTTAAAAAGTGAGTCAATCGGCCCAGTGTCATCAGGAGACACGGCCACATAGAGCTGAGTGTCATCAGCGTAGCTGTGGAAATCTATGCCATGTCTCCTGATGACACTGCCCAGGGGAAGCATGTACAAGTTAAAAAGTAACGGTCCTAAAATTGATCCTTGCGGTACCCCACAGGTAACCTCATGATGTTCAGAATTTTGATTGTTGATTGTTACATAAAAATTTCTGTTAGAGAGGTAGGATGCGAACCATTTAAAAACACTACCGGACAGGCCAACATACTCACTTAATCTGTTTAAAAGAATTTGGTGGTCAAGAGTATCAAAAGCAGCACTGAGGTCAAGTAGCACCAGGACTGTAGGTTTGCTGTTGTCAAGGTTTTTCCTGATGTCATCTACTACTTTTAGTAAGGCGGTCTCTGTGCTGTGATGTGTTCTAAAACCTGACTGAAACATTTCAAATTTGGTATTTGAGTTTAAAAAGGTATTTAACTGGATAAAAACAAGTTTCTCTAAAATCTTACTTAAAAATGGGAGATTTGAAATTGGTCTAAAATTACTTGGTGATAAAATGTCTAAGTTCCCTTTCTTTAAAAGAGGTTTCACTAAAGCAGTTTTAAAATCATTTGGGAAGACACCCAGCTGTAGAGAATAATTTACTATGGTGAGTATGTCTTCCGATACAGAATTAAAAACAGTTTTAAAAAGGGAGGTAGGGATGGGATCAAGGGAACATGTTGAGGGTTTCAGTTCTGTTACCACCCTCCTCAGTGTGTCAGCATCAACCAGGTCAAAACAGCCATACTTGTCATCACAGGGTACATTTGGTACAGGTAAAAGTGCAGTGTGCATGTTTTGTTGGCAGATACCAGACCTAATTTTAAGTATTTTCTCCCTGAAGCAATGACACCAGTCTTTAAAGAGGAGCACTGATTACTCTAGCAAGGAGGGCTTGACCTTTTTACGTTTAATCTCAGGCCAGAGAGAAAAAAACGCCAAAGACTTTAGACTGAAACATATGAAGTCATGCATCTAAGAAGCCAGTAGGCTGTGCAGATGACTCACTGAAGTAAGGCACGGGGTCACACCTGCTGTGCAACAAGTCCTTCAAAACCAACATTTATTTATAGTTAGTTGTCTCTTATGTACACACTTAAACAATTGTGATTTTGCACATTTTGCACTCTTTGCATAACCCTGTTACTTCGGATGACAATATTCAATCATGAAAAGAAAAACTATAATGCCTGTAATACCTGTGAGTCCCTCCAGGATGTAAGAATTAGAAAGGTCCTTCTTGTCAAATCCAATTATAGCAAAGACTGAGTCCCTCTCTGTGTTTTGTGCAAAAGTTAGTGCTTAAAGACCCAAAACCTCTTCATGAACCACATCCAGTCTTTGCATTGGTGCAGGCAGCACAGCCTGACGTGTTGAAACAGGTGTAGAGCTGAACCAGCTGTGTGTGTTTGTATGTTTGGGCTGCAGGTCAGTGGTGTGTTCCTCGAGTTTATCTTTCCTCCTGTTGAGCAACATTGATCAGACCCATGGGGAGTCCTGCTTTTCCCAGCTCACTATTCTTAGTAGGGTGTAATCCCAGACACACAAACAGACTTCCGCCTCTCACCTGTGGAAACCAAACTTATTAAGGTTGTCTGTTTTCTGTAACCAGAGAGGATTTAGACGTTAAGACCCCTGAAGCTCTAATTACAAGAAGCCCAGGTGGCCTGGGACATAAATCTTCTTTGACAAGTCAGCTCTTCCTGAAACCTAAAGATGTTTCTAGTTGTTGTTAGTTAGGGGAACATTTCTGACGAGGGTTCTCAAGAAAGATACACATAGCATGGTTTGTGTTTTGAACTGTATTTATAATCCTGGAAATAAAATGAGAAACATTTATCAGATGAAACTCACTGATGGAAACGAGCAGGGCTGGGCAGAAAGTAGACTCTTTTCAACAATGCCACTTTAAATGTCGTGTACCACTTTCCCCTATATGTGCTTCTGCCCTTCCATTCATATGGATTAAGGTAGACGCTTAACAGCTGACACACATATGTCAAGTTAGAGCACACAACAAACAGATGGCAGTGTTTTCCACTTTTATGAGAGAGCTATTTAACCTCTAAATTCTGTAAGTTCTGAGACAACTGACCGCCCAAAAACTATACATTTTTAAGGTTTGACGTCTACTTTTGTCGGGACTCCACAATTTGATTTATTGAAGAGATAGAATTGTTGCTTGTTATTATAAACATACTCATTGAAGTGGGATCGTCTGTATGCTCGCAGCACTCGGTCATTCAGTAATCACAATAAACGGGCCAATCAACAACCTACATGTTCACTTACACATTTGCATACACACACAGGTCTTACACTCTGGATTAGCGGTCATTGTTAAGCTAAGGCTGTTCAGAGGTTGACTGTGTTTATGTGTGTTGGTGTGCACGCGTGTGTCCCTTAAACCCTTTAGCCGAAATCTAAAGTAGCTTAGCAGGTTGCTTCTTGCCCCAGCCTACAGGGTAGCAGTTGTTGTTGTTGTAGTTGTTGCCGTGTTGTTAACATTAACTATGGGTTGCCGGACTTACAACGACCTTTGGAACTTTTTGGAAGTTTCCTCCTACGCTCCAAACTGGACTTAATGGTGGATTATTGGCTGTATATCAGAAAAGCCTGTGGTTGCTTCTGTTTTTCTGAGCTCAAATCTCAGTGCTTCGTCCCGCCGTGATCCTGCCTACATGACTAGCCGCGGTCTTACCGGCTGACTGCTGGAGGATGCAGTCTTTCCTGGTACCCTGAGGGCAAGGGCAGCAGGACGGCCGGGCGTCGGCTGGCAGGGAGGGGGCTGAGGGCCGCCCTCTCTGGGCGCCCAGGAACCCCTCCGATCAAAAAGGGGAGCTTGGTGAGTGGAATACAATAGAAGGGGTGCAAACATGTAAGCTGATTGTATAACTCAATGGAGGAGCTTATGACGATGTCTGGCTCTCTCTAATTGGTTGTCCAGACATGTAATGAGAGACAAGTAAGCAGATGAGATTCCACCGGCCTGTTTTTGATCTGTTTTGGACCAGAGATACATTATTTGAGGCTTCATCGTAGTTACTTTATTTTCCTTAATCTATTCTTGTTGTAGCTGATTGAAATTGATGAATGTATGTTCTAGTATTTATGGCACAGTAGCGTGTCACCCACCCTTCATCATTAGATATTATAGTCTCCAAGAAGCCCTTGTGTTATTGTCTCCTTCTCCTTTATCTTCTTAAAGGTCCAGTGAGAAGTTTTATCTGATAATGAAAGAAGCTGGAATTAATACTTAGGCCTCTTTGTGAAATACACAGTCTGAATGCCAGAAACCACAACCACAACAACAACAACAACAACAACAACAACACTGCTTTCACATGCACAGGACAGAGATTAGAGGTACAGCTTTGTCTACAGAGGGCTCCAAACTCAACTTAAACCCAGAGTTCTTCTCAGCAGCTTTAGGGGACAAGGCAGCAAAACACTGTGACTGAAACTCAATGGAACTGGCTGCCGTGTAGATAAAGCTGCTTACTCCTCGGGCCAGTTTAATGATGGTCATTGCATTAAGATGGTGCTTTAATTTAAGGTTAGCATATTGTTGTAATCTCTACATTCAGTAGCATGTTATTGCCTGCTTTAAACAGCAAGTTTCCAATATTTTTCTGTAAGTTGTTTAAATACTGTCAAAATCTTTCAGTTTCATCTACAGATGTCTCTGACTTTAAGTTGTTTAATATATATTTTTACATTAGTCAACGTTAGCCACATCAGATGTTTCTGGAAGTAGATGTATTCACCAACAGAGCGTCAGTATGAAGTGTCAATAACAAACGAACATTCAGATGCAGGCAGCATGCTTAAACCCCAATCACTGCCACTTAAATCTACTCTAATAGAAGAATGGTTCTGCATAAAACAGACATATTCTCAGTGATGTCAAGCATTGGTTTATGAAGAGGCATAATCAAGCCCAACAATGTCATGAAATTATGACTTATTCTAACTTTTGATCAACCCAGGTGCCGGAAAACCTATCATTCAACCACACACTCCCAATTATGCAAATGTATACATAACTCTTGGCCTCAATATAATCAGAATGAGTGATATGTAAATAAATTCACCACCTTTACATTGTCACAAGTGGAGAAATTAGCTACTGAGACCAAAACTGTTCTTTTAACAGTCTGTAGTAAGTTGAATTCTGCTGTAACGTTGGCTATTTTTCCTTGGAAGGGGCTTGATGTGGTTTCCTAGCCTCTAGTGGACACTCACTTCCTCACTGGTGGCATTTTTCTGCACCAGAGGTTTTCTCTTGATCTGACCTCTACAGCAGCTCAGTTTCACCTGCTTGCGAGAGGGGATTAGATTTTTCATGAACAAACAAAAAGAGACAGTGCTGCAAATTCTCTGAGCGGAGACATAACCTCTCATCTGGACCGGAACCATAAATCATGAGCAGTGGCCTGAGGACGCAAAAGTCCACACAGGGTAGATTATCCAGGAGTACATATTGTTCCTGGAGTGATGCAGCGGAGGTCACAGAGGTCATCCCTGAACCCATCTCTGAAAGCCTGAATAAAAAAGCAGCCAATCCATATATTGGGCAACCATACAAGGCAGACATTAGTCGTAAATCTGGATTAAAGCACTGCCTCTGTGGGTTAGAAAGAGCAGTAGTGATGTTTTCAGTACAGTGTTCTTTTAAATGACACGTTTATAAATGTGTCTGAAAACAGAAGAGTCAGTCAAAGATTTCATTACGATAAACCTACATGAGGAGTGTTTCAGTTTAAGTATACTCCGTTTCATTCTGCCGCCTCTGTGTGACCTACTAAAGCAAACCAGATCATCCGCAAGATGATTTTATTTCTATACAGTTATTTTGAGTGTCATCTGGTCAGATTATGACAAAGCGATTTCCTACACGCAGACTGGGAGAGTCTGTGTTTACATGTCCTCTGGCAGGCTTTAGCAAAGAGTAGTAAGTCAGCAAGTTAATCGGAAGCAGCAGGGGATTTGATTGAGAGAATTCTGCACATGCTCATACAGGACCAGACCAGCAGAGAGGTACAGAGATAACATTTGAGAAAGGAACAGAAAGCTACAATGGAGAGTTGTTCTGCAGTGGCATAAAGGTCTGTTTCTCACCCTGAGATGTGACTGTGTATGTTGGTCAACATAACATTCATGTTAGGTACTGAGCTTTATCTTTTGGCAGGCTCACATTTATAAAGACTTTCAATGAAAACAGGAATGATGATTCTTAAGCTTTCAAAAAAACTGAAAGGTGAACCAAATGAATCCCAGTTGCTATGCATCCTTAAAACACATGTTTAAAAAGATGATGAGTACAAAATCTGTCTTTCACTGGCCTCCAAAATAAATGCCCCCATTAGCCAGGTCCTGATCTTTGAGACACCTTTAACTATCTGAGTTTGTCAAAGCTGCTTCAATTCAAGATCAACCAGTTGTGATATCATGGTACAAACACAGGACAAATCAAATCTGTGAGATATAAAAATGAATCATCAGAATCAGAATCAGAAATACTTGATTTATCCCGGAGGGAATTCAGTTGTTACAGAATACTCTTACACACAGTATGAAAAAAGTCCAAATATTAATAGAAGGAAGGAATAAAATAAGATATAAATATGAATGAAATAATATAAATTGGATTAATAACAAGTATATACAGAAGCACAGAATAGTTAGAGTTTGCTAGGTACAAAAGCACTGGGAATTAAGGTATTATATACAGGATGTTGAAGTGGCAGGGATATTGCACAGTGTATTGCATGGTTATTGCACAGGAGTACAGGATATTGTTCTGTTCAGTCATCAGAGGGAGGAGTTGTACAGTCTGATGGCCACAGGCTGGAATGACTTCCTGTGGCGTTCTGTGGTGCATTTAGGGGGAATGAGTCTTCCACTGAATGTGATCCTGTGATTCAGCAGCACGTTGTAGAGAGGGTGGTAGATGTTGTCTATGATGGGGTGGAGCTTTGACAGAGTCCTCCTCTCTGTCACCACTGTCAGAGAGTCAAGCTCCACCCTGACAACATCACTGGCCTCACAGATCAGTCTATATAGTCTGTTGGCATCTGCTACCCTCAGCCTGCTGCCCCAGCACACCACAGCAAACAGGATAGCACTGACCACCACAGACTCATAGAACATCCTCAGCATCGTCATGCAGATGTTGAAGGACCTCAGCCTCCTCAGGAAGTAGAGGCGACTCATGACCTTTTGTAGACGGCTTTGGTGATACTTCACGATACTTTTTTTTTAGAGACGGCGCTAACTGCCTTTGAATCCTCTTATTTTACATCATTAAGTAGAGGTGTACAGACATGGCAACAACAGGTGAAGCTCTGCAATTGAGCATGGAGCTCCAGTGTTTCAGACACATAGACGACACCTGGAGGCTGGTCAGAGTGTATTTGACAACCATTATAGCATCTTTCTTTTTTTATCTGTGTAAGATTGCCTTCCAGTCTGCATAAACTACTTGGTTGTGTTGTTACATCTATTGAAATGACATTAGGAAGGCCGATACACGTTGACTGTATAACTAAAGAAAGAGGGAAGCAGTTTGGAGTAATTCTGTCAGTAAAAGGAACAAAGGCAGACATCAGAGAAAATATGAAACACTCTAATTTGTTTTGGTGTGTCGACTTCCTTCTTCTTTTTGTATATTTGACAGCAATGCCAACAAGCGACAGCTTTCTGCTGACTTACCGACACAATCCCTTCACCATCTTGAATCATGAGCATCAAACACTCACAGTCGCAACATCAGAGGTGTGGTGCTACACTGTGTTTAATAATGATTGCACAAAATGGCATAAAAAAGAGGAATGATTGCAACGTAAACTTTGCTATAAACTACGGGATAGCCTTCTAGAAAGTCGGCAGGTATGCAGACTCTTAGAAAGTGCAAAGTCTGGCATTTAAGGTCCAAATCAGACCACATGAAACTGACGACTTGTCAGTGAAACAGCCGTGAGCCCTCAGGCTGCTAACTGCATGAATCTGTGACTTTGAGATGAAAAGTGATGAACAGACTTACCTGGCTTGATTTATCACAACAAGCAGCTTAAGTCTGAGGTGACTTGGTTTGAGTATCCCTTCATATGGCTCACCCTTTGAGGCACATGTAGATCAGCATCTCCTGTGTTCTGTAAATCAATTTGCCAAGAGAGTCTGGCAGCTGATTTTCCATCTTAAAAAATGAACATTAGCGCCACAAAACCCTTCTTTCCCATGAAGATCCTTTCTTTATGTTTAGAAAATTAGAGTAAACAGTCTAAGCCCTCTGTGGCAAAACAAGCACAGACTGGGATGTACTTTGATCTGGTAAGCTGAGGCAATCTGTTTGAGCAATCCCAAAACTTTTTATTCCCATTAATCATTGAGACCCTGAAATATGAAAAACAATAGAGCCTGTGTTTTAAATCACCTGGATTACACTTTGATGATTAATATATGAAGAATACTGATATTTAGGGGGTTTATTACCACTTTAATGAAACATAACCTCAGTTTAACATCTGTTTTTGGATCAGAAGTCTTCATAATGAGGAATATAACAGTAGAAGATAAGCAGTGACTGGACTGTGCACGGTTGACATGTTTCCTGGTGTAAGCTGTGCTCTATTTGGACTCCACGGCTGATTTTGGTTCCTTGTACCAGGAAGTGTTAGGGGCCAGTTGTTTGTCACAAGACTAGGATCTGCAGTCACGGGAATATGGACCTGAATGTGACACTGTAGCTCTGGTACACCACAGCGCTCTGTCAACCTAAAGGAATCATGGGAATACACCTGATCGCTCTCTGAATGCTGGGATTTCTTGGGTCAGTAGGTTCTGGTCCTGTGTGCAGCGGGGTACTTTACATTCCTGAGTAGCTCTCATCAGCAGAAACGTGTTTCCTTTTTGCATGTTTCATCCTCATCTCTGTCCTGTTTATTTTTTCAAAGTTTTTATTTTGTATTCTTCTTCCCTTCCTCATGTCCCTGCTCTTCCTCTTTACCTCTCATCGGTGTTGGTGTGTAGATCTTTCAGGTGCAGAAGGTAGGCTCCTCTTCCTCATTTCCACCTTGTACTACGTTTATTTCAGGCATTATTATGTAAGCAGTCAGGGATACCTGTGCTTCAAAGAGAGCACAGGAGAGTCCTGGATATCTGTCTCTGCTGTCTGTTCTCTGAATGTTCTCTCCCCGTCTCCTCTCAGAAATATTACGGCTTGAACACCAAATTAGACGACCGATCAGACGGCAAATGGGGAGATATTGAGCAATGGATGGTACATCTTCTGTGTTTCCAAACTAAACTGAATACGCATGTGTGTGTCTGTGCCTCTGGAAACTGTTTGTTGAGACTTTGCAGAGACTGCTTTTAAATTTTATATAATTCCTGTTAAGCTATTTTGGAAAATAAGGGATTATAAGGAATCAAAGCTTGGCCATTAATGATAATCCACTTATTCAGAGGAGCAGGGTGCCCGTTTGGCTTTGACTCAGCATGACCATCTGGCCCGTTGGTGTGAGCCTGCATGAGATTTACTGCCTGTATTTACCACTTGAGTTTCCCCAGTTTGGAGAGTCTTAACCCGCATACCGTTTTAAACACAGCAGTGAAGATGCCTGGTGTGTGTGTGTGTGTGTGTGTGTGTGTGTGTGTGTGTGTGTGTGTGTGTGTGTGTGTGTGTGTGTGTGTGTGTGTGTGTGTGTGTGTGTGTGTGTGTGTGTGTGTGTGTGTGTGTGTGTGTGTGTGTGTGTGTGTGTGTGTGTGTGTGTGCCTGGTAATTTGACTAACCACAGTGTGTTTTTGTTTATTTGATCCTAAGTGGTTTCTCACAGTGTGTGTTGCAATTTGGTGTGACAGTGTTTGTGCAGCGTGGTGTCTCAGTGGTGTTTGGATGGATCACTGGTGACGGTTTGAAGAACACAAACTTTCTCTGTAAACAAGTGTTGTACGAATAATCTCAAATTAACCTAAAGAAGGAGTTCACTTCATATGGTGTTCAGATTTGTCAACATGTGTTCATTGCTATGGGATATATTATATAAATAATGATAGCTATCATGATACTAAAGGCTGTACCCATCAGTTGAATCAAATATATTCAGTTAAGTGCCTCACAAAAATACTCCAACCATCGTACAGCTTCATGTTTGGACGGTGAGCTCCAGGTTCATCACTTTTCCATTAGGGCCCGCTTTTGGCTTGAAAATGAAACATTACAATCTGATGCTTTCCAGTTTTTGTGGTCACATTAGACTCTAAAGTCACAAGATAATTAGAGGACTTTCATCAACTTGTGAGCTAGGAGTAGCTTGGCTGACAGTCCTCAGAGCTCCAATGATTTTAACTAAAGAAATGTTTTGGGGTGTTAGAAACCTTGGAGGACACTTCAGCCCCCTGCGAAAAAAACTATGAATAATGAATATTGAAAAATGCAGCTCAGCTTACTCTTAGAGAGATTCTTATTAGAGACCTCCTCTACTTTGTGTGTTTTCTGGTTTTATGCAAAGTGTCTGTATGCTTTACAAAGATACAAGATTTACAAAGATGCTTCTTCATGAGATACACTACCAGTCAAAAGTTTGGACACACCTTCTCATTCAATGTTTTTTTATTTACTTTAATTATTTTCGACATTGTAGATTAATACTGAAGACATCAAAATATAAAACATACTCTGGTTTGTTTAACACTTTTTTTTAAATTAAATAATTCCATATATGTTCTTTCATAGTTTTGATGTCTTTGGTATTAATCTACAGTGTTTCAGATAATGAAAATAAATACAAACCCTTGAATGAGAAAGTGTTTCCAAACTTTTGACTGGTCGTGTACAAAAACCAAAGTGACCACCAGGGACAAGACTGGCAAATGAACAGCTTTTTTAAAAAAATGTTACCACAGCAAATATTCAAAGTGAGTGATGCAGGTCAGCGTTCATCATCAGAAAACGCTGCTAACACAAGTACAGGACAAAATCAGCAAAGATGGAAGAACCTTCAACCTCCAGTACAGCAGAGGGCGCTAACATTGACTCAAACAGGAAGTGTGAATAACTGACTCTAAGGGTGCAGCTTTTTTATTTTCACTTTTCTAAAATGAATATTAAAAATATAGATCTTAAATTAAAACAACAACTTGTGTCTGAAATGAACACATGTAGTCTCTTCACTCGTCCAATAGACCAGGCACTGACGTCATATTTACCTCAGACAATAGTCACCCTCTTCATACATCTGTCACACTGATCCTTGACATCTTTTCCTCCTCATTTGTACCCTTCATCTCCTCTCTCCTCCATCTCCTCTCCTCTTCCCTCACTCAACCAGGAGGACAGTGAGAGGTACTCACGTTCTTCACGGATACAAACGGTTTGTAGTCCTCCCTCTGTTTCCATCTTCTTATTCCTTTCTGCACTGACAGCTGTGTTTAGTCACTACTATTTCAAAATAAGATGTTGTATTCAGACTTGTCAGTTGAATGTGTGTCATATCAAGTGTTATGAGACATTTTCGACTCTAATTAAGACAAACACACTTTGATATTTGAGTTTTCTTGCAGTGAATGTTTGTGTAGCTGCAGCAGGAGACCTCCTACCTGTTGACGTGAATCCCACATTTGCCTCTTCTCTGAAGTCTAACCGTCCTCTTCAATGTCTCCCTCTCTCACACAGCTCTCTGATGAAGATGAGCGGATGTCAGTGGGAAGCCGGGGCAGTGTCAGGGTCAGTATCACTCAAACAGCACATGCTTTAAACCCTCTCCTCAGACCTCTTTTTTTCCTTGGTATCAACTTTCTTTTCACTCTGAACTCAAAGACAGACTTTGTGCTTCTGAACTGTTGGTGATGTTGGAGGCGCTGTGTCTGTCAGTGCGGGTGGCACCTCTTGATGTTATTGTGTCTTTTGCACAGTCTGACCTTGATGCAGTCGGTGCTTATGGTGGAGGGGTAAGGGTTGATGTGATTGGATGACATAGGATCTGTTTTTAACCTCATTTCTTAACTTCATGTGACTAACAGCCAGTTTGAAGTCTTCAAAGCATAATGTAAATCTGTTTGATCCTTGTGGTGAATTAGGAATCTGTAACATCTCTGTATGTTTGTTTTGATCTATTACACATGTGATTGGATTATTGAATCTTTAGGAAACCACAGATGAGTCTGGATTAGGGATGTAAAATTCAAGTATTTTCCGTGATCGAACTTTGGAAATGTTAACAATCAATTATCGATTAATCATTAAATATAACGTAGACCTTTTCCACGTCAAAAACAATGCCACATGCATTTTTCCCCTCAATCGAATATTCCTTCACGACACAATGTATGTAACTGACAGTATTGAAAAGCTACAGATCCTATTGAGGTGTTCAAAACGTTAAACACGCTGTATATCAACGTGTGGAGCAGACTCATAATCTCCGTGGACATACAGTCATAAAAGTGAAGGCTCAGAGTTCAACAAGGGAACTGAATAGAAACATATTTTAGACTCAGAGTCCAGTTTTCTGTCTACTCCTTCTTATTGAGAAATATAAGCATGTGAACGCGGTCAGGTGTCAGCCGAGAGCGCAACCGGGTCATAATCAGCCCAGCCCCCAGCTGAGCACCTCCCCTGTGAGCAACACCTTCAGTCAGCTGATTCACATCAAAACATGCTTTACACTTAAAACACCTCCCTGATAGCTGAACAAAATATCAGACCACATGATGTTTGGTCCACGTGATAGAAAATTGAAACAAAAAATGTGTTTGAGTAAGTTCTTAACAATCCATTAATCTATACCCGATTAATTGTTGATATCCCTAGTCTGGACAAACCTGACGAGTTTCATGAGACTGTGTCGGTCATTTCCTCATTTTGCTGCTCTGACTGAACTGACTTGGAGTCTGTTAGGTTAGATTTTCACAAAAGAAAAATGTGACATAGAGCCAATTTTGTGCTCCAATCAAAACAGAGTGTGCACTATTTTAGTTTCTGTTCAATGCTATTTCTTCTGTGTAATGTAATACGGAAAGATTGTGCGTATTAATCATACTCAGGAACAAACGAGACCCTGGATGTTTGGCTCACTCGGTTTATTTGCTTTAATCAGTCATGTAACTGCATGTTAGTGCATGGTGTGCTTCTGTATCCTTCACACTGTCTGCACAGTGCAAAGAGTTCATTGTGCATGGACGAGTTGTGTGCTTGCTTGGTTTTCTATAAATAGAAACAGTAATATGATGTTGTTTTCATAGACTGTAAATGTGAAATGGATATGATTGCCATCGTGACGTCAAGCATTGGATTGTGAAAGACCACGTTAAGCCTTGATTTGGATTTTTTTATGTCTCCTCTTCTTTTTTCTGTGGCGCCTCACATTTCAAAACGTGCTCTGTAGTGTTGATATGTGCTGCTGTGCCTCTTTCATGGGTGACTGGAGGCCAGGGTGGCAAACTGTCAAGTCACCATGCCCTAAAATGTGTTCTGCTTCATCATCTATTTCTCCTTCAGTGGGGTTATAACTTCCCTAGAAGTCACCATGCTCCACTGAAGAAGATTTAAAACTAGAGAGTGAGATCTTAAAGCTGTAGAGAAAATGTTTACTGGGGTAATAGATCAGGTGAGAAGTGAGATTTGCGAACAATCAGACTTATTTTTTGGAACAAGTGACATCGCCCCCTGCTGGCCATTTGGAGAAAATACATGACCCCACTCTCTGCAGTCTCTCCTCTTTTACTTGATGGTTGTGACCGTTTCCTCTCTGTTCTGCACGTGTGCTGCACAAACTAGATCAAGGTTTCTAATTTTAGGGTGAGAGATAGATCCAGACTGTTTCACCCCTCACTCTGTCCCTCTGTGTCCTCTGCTCTAAAGGCCTCCTCCTCAAACTCTCTTAAGAAGTCAAAGAAAAAGAAGAAGCATAAACACAAAGACAAAGATGTATGTAAAGATCAAGCAGTGCATGCAGACGTAGCCCACACAGAAATAACATCAGTGTTTCTCACCCCTGCTCTTTGTTCACAGAGGAACGGCTATGATGATGATTACAGTGTTGTGTCCAGCAGGGTCAGTAGCTGTGTTGAAGTGATTGTACTCACATTTGCATGAAAGACAATCTTCATCCTGTCACTCATGATCCTCCTCTTTCTCACGCTGTCAGAGCTCAAGACTCAGCGATGAGAGCAGAGTGTCTCGCTCCTCCAGATTAGACCTCACGGTGTGTGTTCCCCTCTTCTCCAGTATAATGTGTGACTTTACTTTTTGTTTGATGAACTCACCCAAGCACAATTTACCTTGAAAAAAACGACTCTTGAAGCAGATAAAATGTCATAGTTTGTACTCGTGGTTTAATGAGTGATGCCAGGTTGACAGAGGATGTCACGTGTATGCAGGGACAAAAATATTCTCATCAATTTGACAATCTGTAAATCCAATCTGAAGGGGATTCCTCTAAGTTGTGCAAACCTATGATTTGTAAATGTTCATTTTATTTGCCTGCTTGAAAAAAATCAAGGTGAGCGTCTAGAAAGTGACATGAAACAACAAGAGAAGGGCCGGGGTTAATGATTGAATATTAAGAAGTAGATAACTGACACCTTTTGTTCTTTTAAAATAAGGTTTTTTTAATGAATCATTGGAAGTCTGTGTAACTCAGTCCAATGCAAAGGGCAACCTCATGATTAGACAATAAAACAACGATAGATTCAATATGTCAAAAATATAAACCATAAAAAGATGAGATGAAAATTTAAGAAATGAAACCTTTCTAGTTTCATGTCTTGAGAACAAGACATTTATCTTATACTTATTAACAACATGGTAGATTTTCATAGTTTATGAATAAATATGATCCTGTAAGAGCCTGTGCTGTGGAGCCTCAGTGATGATAAAAGAACACTGTGTGCTGCCAGACCGATGTAAGAAGGATGATGTGACGTTCTTGTGTTGTTGGTGTTTGACTCTCAGAGCTCCAGACTGAGCGATGACAGCCGGCTGTCTCGTGCCTCCAAAGTAGACCTGCAGCCGGTGGGTGTCTCTGCTCTGCAGACTGTGTTCTCTCTCAACACTAACGGCTTGTGGTGTGCACTTTTCTTACAGAGTGAAGTTGTGTTTATACCATGAGTGGCTGACCACATTCTCAGTCTTATGAATTGAAATATAACCTTTATTGAGGCATGCAGCATGCTGAACATTTTACTGAAGCAGTTGATGCAGACTAACACGAGTAGGTGCACATGTTTGTCTTTATGGATTGAATCTTAACAATAGTGTTGCTTTTGTAAAGTCTTTGTAACGTTGAGCTATATTTTACTGCATGAAAATATTTTTTGCTACTTCAGAGTTTTGGCAGCACGAAGAACAATAATGCTGTTCTACACTACTAGTCAAAAGTTTGGACACACCTTCTCATTCAATGGTTTTTATTTATATTAATTATTTTCAACATTGTAGATTAATACTGAAGACATCAAAACTATGAAATAATCTGGTTTTGCCATAATATGGATTACAACAGTAGTCAAATAAGGCTATCCATTGTGTACTAACCCTACCTCTGAACAACACAACTGATGGTCTCAAACACATTAAGAAGGCAAGTCATTCTACAAATGAACTCTTGACAAGGCCCATGTTAATTAGAAACCATTCCAGGAGACCACTTCATGAAGCAGACTGAGAGAATACCAAGAGTGTGCAAAGCTGTCATGAAGGAAAAAGGGGGCTACTTTACAGAATCTAAAATATGAAACATATTCTGCTTTGTTTAACACTTTTTTGTTCATTCAATAATTCCATATATGTTCTTATGTAGTTTTGATGTCTTTGGTTTTAATCTAGTGTTTCAAATAATTAAAATAAATACAAACCTTTGAATGAGAAGGTGTGTCCAAACTTGTAACTGGTAGTGTACATGAGAACAACAGGCTGTTCTCATTATTCCCAGGGATGAAAATCTGTGCTTACCTTAAGAGACTTATCAAATAACGCATGTTTTAGCAATCAAGCTCAGGGAACACCTTTATTTTATTAGTGTAGCTCTTTGTTTCTTGTACTGCGTTCTTGATGAACAAAAGGTGCCTACACCTGTGGCCCTGCTCCAGTAGATTAAGTGAACTAGGTTGTAATGGCGCAACGTAATCCCTGCAGCCAAACCTGCCTGATCAAAGTGCATCCTCTAAAAGCTTGTTTTTTGCACTGAGAGGCTGGTATCTGTTATTCTAAGATTTTAACTACATTAGTGAAGGAGCCGTAGAGAGAAACACTTTTTCTTAAGGTAAGAAACTTTTAACTTTTTACCATAACAGCTGCTACAACATCGCTTCCTCTTCATCAGACTTCTACCTCAAAGAATACAGACACAGCTTCCTCTATCAGCTAATTAGTTTGAGTTATTCAATGACTTTAGCTTTCAAGCGGTTGGTTCAGATCCGGCACAATACTGGTTTAACTCCCAATAAGAAACTAACCACTAAAGGCTGTTGTAGACGGACACATCTTTTGTCCTGTCAGTGAAGTTTAATGACTTTGATGACAGCAATGTAAAGGCTCCTTCTTTCCTTATAAAACAAATTTGTAGTTTGGAGAAAAGTCTACCTAAAAGCAAACACTTTGGCAGGCCATGCTATCCCGGCTTGCAAAGACGCCTGTTGCAAACAAGGATAATATTGCTGCAGTTACGGTCCATATCACAGCTGCCATAGGAAGCAAATTAAAGGAGCAGTTTCAATTATTGCCTCCTGTTGGTTTTTAGTCTGTAAATAAACTAGCGTGTGCATGTTTGTGTTTTTTGCTTCATATACTGCGCTCCTTCTCTCGCTTCATTACTCTCCCTCCCTGCTTCCGCTCCCCTTCTTCCAGGCCTCTTATGCTTCCTCTGAGTTGTACAGCTTCAATGGTCTGTCCTCCTCCAGAAACCCAGGTTCAGCTTTCAATGGTTACCAGGTCTGTATGAAGGGTAGAACCTCTTTTCTCTGTTGACCTTTAACCTTTGTTTGGAGAGGGACATGATGAAAGAGAAGGAGTCTCTCGTGTTTTAACGTTTCCCAACCTGCTGCCATGTGAACCTCATTCTTCCCCCTGACTCGGTGCTGTGTTGCAGTTCTGCAGGTCACTCAGTCAGCTCAGCCAGCAGCTGTATCGTAGGGTTGGTTTCATTCAGCTTCTCCTTCGATACTTTCCCCACAGAGTTAAATAACACTTGTGATAATCACTCACTAAAGTGTTTGTGAGGACACCTCAAACTGAGCCTGTTGATCTGAGGAGCAAAAGGATTTGATGATTAAATCAAGGGCTTCACGTTTAATGCTTCATCACTTTAAAATTCACTTAACATTGAGGTCGGCCACCGCTCATCATGGTTCTGAATTGAGCCACCTATCAGACACTAATCTGTGTGCTGTTGCAGCCATTGAATTGATAAGCATGTTATAAAATGATAAATGTCATCCTCTCCTCTGTTACGATTAATCTGCTTACTCTCTGTTTGTACGTGTGTGTACGTGTGTGTACGTGTGTGTACGTGTGTGTACGTGTGTGTACGTGTGTGTGTGCGCGCGTGTGTGTAGAGCTCCTTATACGAGGACAGCCTCTGCAGCGGGTCACGGCGAGTCACTGGCTCTACCTCCCATGTAAGATTTTCTTGGAATTAAATTGTGGCTTGGTTGTTTGCCACACATGAGAGTGGACACGTGTGAAAGAGTTTTTGTCCCTGGGTTGTTAATGCTGCCCGCTAATCATAAGTAGATTTCATATTAATTCAGTGTTGATGACGATCTGCTTGTTGAATGAAACAATGGGCTCTGTGTGAAGTTTGCTTTTGTTTGCTACTAACAAGGAAACTTCTCAGAATAGTGAGACTATAGAGTGTTTTTCTGGTTCATAAGGGCTGTTTTGGATTTAAATGTAATTGGGTCATAGACTGTGTTTAAGAAGTGGACTTAGTCGCTGTGGCGTCCTTCGTTAGTTTTTGGGGTCTCAATTTTGGGACTTTATCTATATGACCATATTTGGACAAAAGGTTGGAGGAAAAAAAAAAACAATTCCCAAATGTTGGTTCCAATTTGGTGAGCCAATTACAGTTTACATGTTGACTCTTGTTTTATTTAGGATGCTTATTTTGCCCAATCACAAACAGACTTCAGAGATGTTCTTGAAGAAAGGACAAACAGCTTTTTCACCTTTTTATCTCTTAATAGGACCATTAGCTACAGAATGAACAGCATGCCACACCAAAGAAGGCTTTGAACAAAGGATTGGAAATATGAACTTGTCAGGAAAATGGTCCAACTTAACTAACAGACTTTTTTTTGAGTCGCCCCCTACTGGCCATTTAAAGAAATGCAGGTTTAAGGGACTTAAACAGTGGCTTCCCTTCTCAGAAAGAGGCTACATCCACCTTTTATATGCAGTACGTGGATTTAGTTCAGTTCTAATTTTCTTTCAGTCTTTGATGAGTGAGTTTAACAACAAGTTGTTTGATGAGCACTGCATGCTGGTGCAGCGCTTAGCTTCTCACAGCAATAGGGTTCCTTATGTGAATCCCACCTGGAGCCCTTCTGTGTGGAGTTTGCATGTCCTCCCTGTGCATTCATTGGTTTCCTCCAGGTACTCCCACAGTCCAAAGACTTGCGCATAGGTTGATTGGTCACTCTAAATTTGCCTGTAGTTATGTGTGGTTGTCCATGTCCATGTTAGCCCTGTGAAAGACAGGCGACCTGTCCAGGGTGAACCCCGCCTCTCAACCAATGACAGATGGGATATGCTCCAGCCCTGCCCCCAGCTGCATGCATTCTTTACCTGCATAGTTAGAGTATGTGTGCATGCCTGTTTGCATCCTCATACACACAGACGTATAACAGTGTGTTCTCTCCTCAGCCTTTAGAGTACTCTAGCTATCGCAGCTCCGGCTCCAGAGTCTCCTCCAGGGTCAGCTCGGCCCGCACAAGCCCAGTGGTGAGCTTTCAATCCCTGGACAAACTTGCAAACAGCTCTGAGGCTTAGAGTCCTAATTCTCAAGCCCATTAAACTGAGTCATAGCATCACCATTTAAAGTTATTAACATGAAAAAGAAGGAAAATATTAAAGGATATTTGGATGTTTAAATCAGAGTAAGCAAAGCAGAAATTAGTTCATTGAACTCAAATTAAAATGGACAAAATAAAAGAACAAATACTTCACATTTTAAGAAGCTGTAATTTAAAGTGAAGTATGGAAAATAAGTTAAACATACTATGGAGGAATGATGGAAATACTTATTTTATATATTTAGAAAAGCATTACAGTATATTTTAACATTTGATTTTCCATTTTTTTCTAATGTGTAATAATGCGTGTGAAAAAGGGATATACGATACTGTATATTTTTGGATCTTCAGTCACTCTTTTACTGGCTTTATTGTATTTTTTATTATATTACTAAATTTTTTTTGTTTGTTTTCTTATTCTAGTTTGATCCCAGATTCATGTTTTGAGTCATCTCAGGACTCCATACACCTTTAAATGATGTGTTATTACAACTCAACGCCCTCTGGCACTAACAGACCTGTATTCAGTTTTTGATTTATTGCTTGACATTAGAGGTTTGAAGTTTTGTAATTAGACACGGCATAATCTCAGTCACAGTGACTCAGAGTTGGCACAGTGACTCAGAGTTGGCACAGTTTGCAAACCTTTTTTATGTGAAAACGTATTTGTTCTGTCTGCAAGCAGGTATTTCCTGGTGAACCTTTGCTGCACAGACGTTTGAGAGGTTTGTTTTTAATGTATGGGAGCTCAGAGACACACTGAACTCATCACAAGTCAGTCAGGTTTAGAAAATTAAAGCAATGCCTGAAGTGTCACAATGACATGCAAGTCAGGAGTTTAAGTTAAGGACAACATTAAAAAAAATCATAATAAAGTAGCTTTTTTAAAATTAGATGTCCCCTGAATTATCAGTAACTTGAGGGAAGCTTGAAGAAACATCAAAAACACAGAGAAACATGACAATATTTTTAACTGGTATTTTAAAAGTGACTTCCTTATAATGTGACTGAGGAAGACGAACTGACTGTAGGTGTCTCTGTACACTAAAGTGTTCCTATAGAGAACATCATGATGAAACTGTGTCTGGAACATGCATTCATTCTGCCCTGAAGTATGTCAGACTTTCATTTTCCATCTCTCTGGATGTTTGTTGTTCTGTTGCGCCCCCTGGTGGCCGGTGTAGGACAACTGCGGCTCTGTTGCCAGTTTTTTGAGAAGTGCGGCCAGTAGCAGTGCCCTCCACAGGGACCTGGATGATGTTACTATTCCTGACTTTTCTGACGTGAGTCGCTTTGCACGCGCAGGAGGACGAGGCCGTGATGTGAGCTGAGTTTCTGCTTGGATGCTTTCTTCATTTTTTTTTGCTGCCTTGTTGTTTATTTGTGGACTTCACCCTGCAAGGAGGACTTAATAAAACCATTCTGTGCTTGAGGTTAATTTGTGTGTTGACTGTGGATACTACCAGTTTGTTGTGTGTGTGGCAGGAAGTAAAACCTGAGATCGCCTTGGATTTGAAGTGTGTCTCTATCACGTTCTCTGTTTCTGCAGCTGGGTCAGATTCATGTTAAGTTTTCATGATTTTAATCTCTGAAGGAGTTTGATACATTGTACCAAGTATTTGCATGGTGTTGCTTTTAAAAATAAGCTTGAAAGAGATGTTGTTTTCTTTAGTGGTAAATCAGGATAAATCTTCTAACCATCGCTGAGCTGTGAAGAGTTTGAGATGTGCTTTCTTCTCCCATCACATCGGCGTCTCGTCACTGCGACCCCTCTGTCATCCTCTGTTTATTCTGACTGTCTCTTTTTTGTTTCAACAGACGGAGGACAGAGATTATCTGGAGAAGGTGAGTGGAACATCCCGACTGATGTATATTTTGTTACTCAAGATGACCAAATGACTTTAAGAGGAGTTCACTTAATTTAAACGTGGACCGAATCTTTAGACAGAAGCAAAATGTTTCTCTCTACTCTCAGAGATTACTTAAACGCAGACAGATGTAGAGGTAAAACAGCAACTCCTATGCATTGCACGGTAAAACTACTTGGTCAGTGATATCACATAGCTTTAAGAGAACCTTCTAATAATGTTTCATGTAACAATAAGCATCCGTATCTTTCACAAGAAGGTCTTTATCTGGAGATGTTCTTTCTGTAATGTCAGAGAGTTAACATAATGAGTTCCTATCAAAGTGGATGTAAAGGCATGAACAGGATTCAGTGCAGCTGTTACAGTCTGTTTAATGACTGCCAGATGAAGAAATCTACTGGAGCAATTCAAACTCATTTTCAAAACCTACCGATCATTTAGATTTCAAGAGTTTGAAAATAAGACCGAGGTCTAAAAACACCAGAATTACCCTTTAATTCATGGAGAAGCTCAACAGATGTGTTTTTAAATGTAACTTTCTTTTTCAGGGATCTCGAGCAGCGTCTGCCTTAACATCAACAACCCTCACCTCGTTAGGCGGGACTTCCTCGCGGAGAGGAAGTGGGGAGACGGCCATAACCGTCGATGCTGAGACCTCTATACGAGAAATCAAGGTAACGTCGACAAGGTGGCACTTCTTCAGGACAGAGAACATTTTAGCTTTTAGGATTTATCGTTGTGTTTCTACCCTGAGAGGTCATACAAGGTTATTGGATCATATAGACAATCATATCAACTTAAATAATTATCCATTAACTTACAGAAACACATCTTTGCATACCATGGGAAATGTGCTTCTAATTTAAACATGGTTACATGCAGTAGATTGCGATTTCAGCCTTATCTATAAATCCATTGTTACCTCATTGATTGACATTTTTGATCATTTTGATCCATAAACATTGGGCCATAGATAAGTTACTTCATTTCTCATTTTGAGCTCAGTTTGTTCACAGAAATGTGAATCAGAGCAGTCTGTGTTCTGTTTTCTGTCAGGTTTAGTCGTATCAGCTCGTATCCTTCTCTAACAGACAGACTCAGGGAAACTTTCTTTCGTCTGAATATGTTCCTCCATGAATTTCTGCGCTTTCCTCTGTTGTCATTCCTGCAAACACTTCTGTCACTGTTTTCATTGCTCGCTCACCAAACATCCTGTATCACCTCTTCTGATGCGGTCACACTGCTTCTCTCTGCTCACTGCTGCTGCTGCTGCACGCTTCATCAGGAGATTCATGAGCTGAAGGATCAGATTCAGGATGTGGAAACCAAGTTCACGCAGAACCTTAAAGAAGCAAAGGTATACGCTTGAAATCCTCTCTTAACTCTGGACTCACAATGGACTAACGTGTTGTGTGTCTAACCTAAAACATGGCTAACCATATTAATGTTAAATTACACTAATGATAGGTATAATTGAAAGTTTTCAGACCTTCTCCTCTTTTGGATCAATAAACCGGCAGCAAGAAATATTATCCTGAATATGCAAATATTGCTGCTAACTTTGATAAAGTTCTTGAACTCTCCTTTATCTTGTAACATTATGTCAGTTTCTAGTTTTGCTTTGCTTTACTGGATGAAAGTTTAAAAACATCAACCCAACGACACTTAGGGCAACATCAAGGCAGGACAAGTGACTACATCTGGGTGCAAATCAGAACCATTGGTTTTTGGACATAAAAATTCAATTATGAGTATATTTTCAATCAGAGGAATCTCACTTTAACACCTGTAACCTCTTTGACTCTGTAACTATCCTTCATAACAAGTCGTCCCTGTCTTATTATTTGCACATTTACTGTCATAAGACTCTGCAGGGCAGAATACTGCTGCTCCAGACTCCACACACAGTGACACACACTGACATCGACATAAATGTAGTTCTTCAGTGAAGCTCGGATGTTGAGCAGGTTTTAATTTCTAATTAAGCCTTCAATCTAACTACCTGAGCTGCTCCTGAATGTTTCCTCTCCTCATTTATTTATTTTTGTTTGTCCAGATCAATTCTCCTCTTACTCCAATTTAAATCTGTGAGAAATATTTCAGTTTGACTTACAAGTTTTCTCTTGCATTGTCTGTGTTCTTTGCAAGCTGCATCCATCCTTCTTTCCAAAAATGCTGTTTTTTGTCCATGATATTTGAGAAAGTAAAACTAACAGCAGATGCTGCTTAGTTGAAGAAATATGAAACCTGATCCAGCACCTTTTTTAATAAGCCTTTATCCTCTCACTTTGATGACATCAGGACACACTAGCAGAAGTGGAGGAGAAGTACCGTAAGGCTATGGTATCTAATGCCCAACTGGACAATGAGAAAAACAACTTGATGTACCAGGTGGACACGCTCAAGGACTCACTCATGGAGCTGGAGGAACTGCTGTCAGAGTCACGCAGGGACTACGAGGAGAAAGTCAAGGTACTGAGTCTCATTGTTTAAAAGTGAGAATACTGAAGAATTGAGCCACATTATATTTGTTTGAACAAAAAGTCAGTAAAGCTTTGTTTTGACTCGACCACTGAATGCCAAATGCATGACATGTGCCACAGTTCTGCAGAATTGGGACTGTCATACCTGTTAGCTAAATGAGTTTAAGACTGTTCAAACAGATTTGGGTGAAGACGTCACACCTGACAGAAAAGGTGGAGGCTTTCCTGAAATGTTTTTGGCTGGACTTTCATCTTTTTCAGTAAGATGTTCAAAAAGTAAATGGTTTTGTTTTCTGATGTCAAGCTATCCCTTCTTCCTCACAGGAATACGAGCGAGAGAAACACGCCCACTCTGTGCTTCAGTTCCAGTTCAATGAAATGAAAGAGACGCTTAAACAAAGTGAAGAGTTGCTGAACGTGAGTATTACTCCCAAGTGTGACATATGTGTCTAAGAGTTTAAAACAAGGCAACAGGGGTTAAAAAGATAACATATGTACAGTCTTCTCTGAGACGGCTGCATGTTAGGGGGCATTTCACACCTTCCAGCTTCCACACTCTATAATTATGCTTACACTGCTTCTTTTCTTATTGCTTTCACTCTTCATCTGTCAAACTTTATTTCCTTTTCCTGCTATCTAGGAGATCCGCCAGCTGCGTTTAAAACAGGAGGGTTTTGTTAGAGAAATATCAGACCTGCAGGAGACCGTGGAGTGGAAGGATAAAAAAATTGGGGTATACAAAAATCCAAATACACAATCTTCCATGGACTTCAAATCTCTTTAGCATGAAACTTAATGCAAGCTTTCACTTTCCTTTCTTTTCACCTCTTGTGCACCACCTTTGCACTCTGCACCTTGGGGGCTCTGCTCAGGCCTTAGAGCGACAGAAAGAATACACAGATGCAATCCGCATCGAGCGAGATGAGCTCAGAGAGGAGGTGGTGAAGCTGAAAGACGTCCTGAAGGTATTCAGGCAGTGTGTCGATGATTACTCCTCCCTGTGGGGGATGTTTTAGAAAGCAGGCTTGAAACATTTAAAAAGTATAAACATTGTTGTCATTGAATCGCTTTTAGTAACTGCAAGTGTTAAATTACGGGAGGTGTTGTTTTGAGCATTCATTTTTCAAATACTGTTTTTATTCAATTTTTATCTTCTAGAAACTCTTTTAAGTAAACATCTTTTTCATTCATACCAAATATCCAACATTTATATTTGATCTCAGAATGTGTAATCTGTGGAGCTAACTCTTGACTCTTCATCCTGTCCAGAAACACGGGATAGTTCTGGGACCTGATCTTAATATTAATGGAGACGCCAGTGAGACACAAGAAGGCGGCTCCCCAGGCGAAGATCCCTCCTCCCCGTCGACTCAGGAGCCACAGACCACCCCGACAGAGGGGAACAGCATGCTCGGTAAAACTCCTAATGGAATAAAAAGCCCGGCACCAAACTGTTTGAAGACTTAAATTTCCAAAATCCAAAAAAGTGGCTTTACATGTGCAAGTGAGAATCTTTATTCGTAAGACAGTTAGTCTGATGTCGGAGTGATGTCTTCATGCACAGGTGTCGGGCTCCTTACTGTATTCTGATCTGACCTGAAAGGATAACTCTGGTGATACTCTACATTTTTCTTGAACTTGTAAACAGGAAGAAAAGACGATCTCACCTGATTGAGAAGTCCTTCTTCAAGACTTTGAGAGTCTAAGAGTTAGATTTATGGTAGCATTTAAACTCTCTTTCTGCAGAAGAATATTATGTTGATCAGTAGAAAACTATAAAATCTTGTACAAAGTTTTAATTTAAAGCTCCTGTGAGGAGTTACAAAAAAAGCAAACACAACCATCAGTATTGAAGTATATCTGCATTGTTATTTATTATGACTGAAACATCACCTGCAGGCTGGTAACAGGCGCAGTGAGTTCCAGCACGCTGCAGGAACATTTAACGTATTCCATGTCAAAGATTTACAGAGGTGATACATGTGACTGTTAAAAGACAGCAGGATGAGACAAAAACAAAAACAGAAAAGAGTCAGATCCAATCAACTCTTAAGCAGATGAGTTGACTCAAAGAGAAATGTGTAGAATCACCAGAGTTATCCTTTGAGCAGTATCTAATCTTCAGCTCACCTGTAGAAACGAATTGTAGCACTCACATCTTTGCACATCATGGCTTCGTCTTCTTTGCTAACATTTGAGCTTTTATGCTGTTTGTTTTGCACGTTTTCATTTCTGCAGCAGATGCAACTTAGCTCTGATTCATAACTAACTGTGCTAACGCGGGTGGCATCGGGGTTGTACAGCATTTGTGAATCATTTTGAGAGATGATCATGAGCAGATTGTAGTATGTATGAGGATTATTTATCTGGATTATTGTGCAGATTCTGAAATGTGTATCTTTTAAGCTGGCGGCTTCAGTCCTCTTTCCGCAACGCTTTGATGATCTGACAATCAAGACCGTCCTTTCGATGATCCTTGCTTCTTTCTTCTTCTTGTTTCTCTTCTCGCTCTCCTGGTCAATCTTGGTTTTGCGCTTCTCTTTCTAAGCCAACGAATCAGTCCGGAGTTCTGCCTTATCTTGAAACCTGCTGATGCTTTCATTCTGAAGATTGCAGTTCTGAAAATCTTTTCTTAAGTCAACATTTTTTGGCCCTCCATCATCGTCTGCTCTTCATGATCTCTCAGGCAAAACAAAGGAGACTCAATTAAGAAGTGGCAGGAAGGAAAAGGTGGATCTGGACCCCACTGGCTCCGAGACAATCTGTAACGTTGCAGCAGAACAGAAGACTTCCTTAGCTGCACAGGGAGGCGGCAGCTTTAGTCAGAAGCAGAGTGCTGACGTGACTGACAGCTCAGTCATGAAGGTTATAGATACCATCGTTCGCAGCAGCAGTTTGGAGAAAATCGTTGAAGAAACAGAAACGACAGAGGAGGGAGAATCAGGAGAGACAAGAAACCAAGATTTAGAGGAGAGAGAAAAAACTCTTGAGGAGCAAAGAGAGGAAAGTAAAACAGATTCAGACCCTCAGCAAAATGTCACTCAACAAAGTTTAGCCAATGTGTCCCAAGAAGCTCAACAGGAGTCCGGCAATACCAAGAAGGCAGAGACTGAGAAAGAAGAGGAAAGCAAACCTCAAGGCGCCACTTCTTCAGGGAAGAAGAGGAAGAAGAAGAAAAAAGGCAAAAAAAAAGCTGCAACGAATGAGGACGACGGCCAACCGAAGGATGTAACCCAAAAAGAAAAAGGCAAAACAGAAAAAGGACCACAGTCAGCTGCTTTAGACGGAAACATAAACCCCAGATTCTGCTGTTGGCCCGTCACTGAAACCCTGAAAGAGTTAAAAGGCAATCAAGTGAAGAACAAGCAGGACAAGCAGAAAGGTAAAGAGGTCGGAGGAGTAGACGTAGCCAAAGCTGATAAACCTGAAAATCCGTATGACCTTGTCAAAGAATCTCAAACAGATGACAAAGAACAAACTGAGAACTTAACTGAAGTAGAAGCTTTAGAACCTGCTGGGACCGCTGAAGCACCGCAGGAAGTTAGAGATGATGATACCACTGATCAGAAGAATAAGCAGCAAAGCTTGGAAAAAGCAGAGGAGGCAACGGTAACCACTGAAACCTTTTTTCAAGTCGACACCCCAAAGAAGTCTGAAACAGATCCCAAAAAAGATCAGCAAAACAAGGAGGAAGTGAGATCCACAACAAGCCCTCCTCCAGAATGCAATCTCTGTACTCCTGTTACAATGAATAACTCAAGAGATGCTGAGATTACTGAGGGTGCGGCCACCAGTCAAATAGATGATGTTACAGAAAACAGCAAGGAACAAACTACAGAAAAAGAGAGCAGAGAAGAAGAAATAGCAGCTTGTGCCTCTCCCAATGAAATAAGAGCCAATCATGTTACAGATGTTAAGAAAGAGGATCAAAGTTTGGACGTTATGACACTCAGTGAAAGCTTCTCTTGTGCTGATAATCTCCAGGAATCTAAAACAAATTCAGTAAACGAACAAGACAAAGATCAAAGTCTGGAAACTATAGAAGAAGAATCCACGACTAATCCTGGATCAGAAATCAACTTTGGTGCTTCTGATTTTGAAGACTCTCTTGATGCTGAGAGCACGGGCTATCCTGCCAATCGATGCACTTCAAGTGAATACAACAGTGACATCGACAACTCCACTAACAGCAGCATCATCCAGTCAGAGCTTCTGGACAGCACAGAGAGTGAAGCTGGGTCCATCAATGAGTTAAAGTCTGAATGCACAGTTAATAATCCTCAGTACCCCTTTGAAACCATCTACGAGGAAACCACAGAAACTGAGCTGTTTGTCCCGAGCGGCGCTGACGCTGTCCTTGATGAATCCACTAACAGTCTGGAGAGTTCATTAGTGTACTCGTCTTCTACGGATGCTCTCTCTGATTGTCAGCAGAGCTTGTCTGGTTCAGAGCAGCCATCAGAGATGATCTCAGAGCCTGTGGACGTGGACTCAGGCAGTGAACACACTCCCATCGAGCTTTCTGAGAGAGGTTCAGAGGAAGAAACTGAGACGGTCATCGATCTTGCTGAATCCAGAACAGAGATGTTGTCAGAACCGGGGAACTTGGACTCGAGAAGCGTTGACACTCCCATCGAGGTTTCTGAGAGAGTTTCAGAGGAGGAGGCTGAGAAAGACAAAGATCCTGAAGAGCAAAGAGCAGAGCTGCTGTCAGAGCCTGTGGATGTGGACTCAGGCAGAGACCTCACTGCCGTCAAGGTTTCTGAAAGAGTTTCAGAGGAGGAAGCAGAGAAAGACAAAGATGAGGAGTCAAAAGCAGAGCTGCTGTCAGAGCCTGCTGACATGGACTCAGGGAGCGACCACACTCCCACTGAGAGTTCTGAAAGAGGTTTAGAGGAGGAAGCTGACATAGTTAAAGATTCTGAGGAGGCAGGAGCAGAGCAGCTGTCACAACCTGCAGACATGGACTCCAGCGGTGACAACACCCCTATCAAGGTCTCTGACAAAGGTTCTGAGGAGGAAATAGCGACAGTCAAAGATAACAAAGACCCTGAAGCAGAGACTGCACAAGAATCTTCTCCTCCTCCTCTTGATGCCGATCAGTCAGAGCTCATACCAGACAGAGCAGCTCAAGAGGAGCTCAATGGAGACCTGAGAGAACCTGAAGGTTTAGTTGAGCCAGACAGCTCTTTACATGATAAACTCATTGATGCATCTGATGCTGAAAAGAGTCCTTTGGAGGTTCTGGTTCAGACCAGTGATTTGGAACTAATACAGACATCACAGTTTGAGGATCTAACTGATGAATCACGAGCTGAACTGTCTCAAGAAACAGACGACATCAACATGATCGAAGTGTTGGATGCACCAGATTCTCCAAAAGAAGGCGCTGAATTCAGCTCGTCTCTCAATCAGGACCAAAGTATCGCTGAAGACGACCCAGAGCAAACGAACAGTCAAAGTGAGACGCACATTTTCCCTTTGATAGATTGTCGGCACGAACCCTTGAAAGACAAGTCTGATGATTATCAGAGGTCTGAGGGGTCGTCTCAGCCCGCACTGCTGGACAGTGATGAAGACAACAGCGTCGATGAAGAAGGACAGTCTTTTGATTTTGATGATTTAGATATAGACGATGCCATCACAATGAATCTGACTGAAGATCCCAAACAGATCTCAATCGTGGAGGGAGTGGAAGTTGTTTCAATGGAAGGCAGCAAAGGCAGTTTAGAGTTGACCCAGAGCAACGCTGAGTCGATTGAAAATACTCTGAACAAGCTAGTTGAAAGCAACGATAAGTGTACAAGTCATCAGGTAGACCCACTACATCCAGATTCAGATGCTGTTAGCCAGGACACACTAAACTCTTGGGCTCAGACTCTCGGGGATACCTCCTCTGAAAACCTGGTGGAAGATCAGGCGAAAATCCTGGAGGAGGTAGGCGTCACAGAGGAGGCCAGGCCCAGCTCAGAGGAGGGGAAGCGTTTGAAGGTCGGGGAGTTGAGTTTTGTTAAACAGAAAAGTAGCCAGGCCACATCTCTACCTTTAGAGGAGGGCTTAGATGCTTTGAACGATGAAGATTCAGTTTCACTTAAGAGCTGGGACGTAGTGTCCAGCAACTCAGAGCTGCAGACGGGGAAAAGTTCAAAGAAGGGCAGCAAGAAAGGCAAAGGCAAGAACAAAGAGGACTGTAAGATGTCTTAACTTATTGAGCTATGTAGAGTAGATAGCATCTTTAATCTGCCCTTCACTCGTCTCTGATTGGCTGTTTACAAATTAGGTTTGTGCAAAACTCTTACAGCACTTTCACAAAAGAAAACTGGTGTAAGTTTGTATATAATTTGAATGAGCTAAATACAAATAGTCTGATGCCCAGAGCTGAGTTCTTACGTAGTTACTTACTTTAAAAAGTATATTTGTAGAGATGTTAGTTTTGGACACTGCTGCACTCACCATTTTTTGTTTTGATGCACATTTTTCATGCTGCTTGCCTTTTGTGATGAATAATGTTGCTCTGTAACGGTTTAAGAAAATGTTCGCCTCTGTCTGCATTTCAAAAGTTACACAATAAATAACGTGCATGTTAATTTGGACTCTAAACGGACAACCTCCTACATGTCGTGTCTGTTACGTGGTTTTAAACGGAGAATGGTTTGAGAGCCTTTTCGGTTCTTTCTCAGTAAAAACTTCGGTTTCATTTAAAGTTGTCATCTCAAAGATGTTAAATAAAGTAATGTTCATAGACATAGCAAAAGTGGAGTTAACAAAAAGGTGCTTGAGCTTACTGCCTACTTATAAAAGCCAATTTATTCACAGTTTATCTGCATCAAACTGTTGTCTTGGACTTGGGGTACCAGGAAAAACAAAATCACAACTGTTCAGGAACTTCAGGACCTGGCAGTAGCTGGTCAGCCAAATACAAAAAGGCAAACAAACGAAAGATTGATGATTATGGTTCATGCTGTTTAGATGTATCTTACTGAGTCTACAGTCGCCAAAGGTCTCATCCCTGAGCTCTCTGAGATCGCCTCTTTAAACACGTCTCCTTCTGTAAGATTCTTAAGCACAGAGAACGTTTGATAAATGTTTGTTTGCATTTTGTTGCACTTGATGGAAACGATGAATGTGGTGCGTCCACTCTGAAACTTAAATAAACTCTGAGCTTGTACTGAAATGTAAAGAACTTCTTTGAGTGTTATGTATGTTATCTCCCATCATGCATCAGTCAGTCAGCACCTTTAAACACTTCTCAGACTTCATGGTAAACTCTTGTTGTGAATGTAGTTTTGGGATCAAACCTCTTGTCCACAGTTTGTGCATACTAACATCCCCCCCTCACACCCTGCTCCATCACTCCCCCCACGGATGCCTGTTCTGTTGCATGCACCAACCTCCCACCCTGACCCAGACACCCTCCCACCGTCACCTTGGCTCCTCCCACCCCTGGTATGTCACCTTATTTTCCTTTCAAAGATGGACGGCAGCAGATATAATCATGGTTGTTTGAACTGGTGTTTTGTTTTTGCATGAAGCATGACTGTGAAACGTTGACGTGTGACTCGGGCAGCAGTGAGTTTTTGTTCTCAAACGTGTGTTTTTGTTTTCAGAGATCCGCCTCAGGAAACTGGTGGACGAGCGGGAGAAGATGATAGAGCAGGTGGGTCAATGATTCATCCTCACACTGATTGCTCCTACTAAAAATGTTGCTTCCAATTTAAACTGTGCATTGATGAAGAGAAGATACCATTCCTGTTGCAAATTAATTTAAAGACGGAGTCCTGAGGAAATGCTACATTTAAATTCATGCTAGTTTTCCGTGACTACCAACCCTAGCTTTAAGTAGTAGAGAGATGTTTCTCCAGGTGATTATTGAAGTGTTACGCAACTATTTCAGTGTTTTGTCGTCTCTGTCCTAACTTTTTTGAAACGTGTTGTTGACATCAAAATTAAAATTTGCACATATTTCACATGAAACAACATTTTTTCTTCAGTTACATCATTTGATATGCTTCCTTTAGACTATTTTAGAATAATTAAAGGGTTTAAACTTTTCACAGCTCTCTAACTTTTTTGGAGTTGTATGAAACAGTACCCCATCTTAGAGCTTGTGAATATGAGCTGTCATGTCATCCTCATTGAGTGTCTTCATCATGAGTGTCCTCTGGCTCCACCTGCAGGTAAAGAAACTAAAGACCCAGTTGGATGAGAAAACACAGAGGAACGGCACCGACAACACCTCGACCCCTGACGGTGAAATCCTTGAAAACGGCAACGATCCGAACATCATAGAAATGCAGAGTACGCCCACATCTGTATTAAAACAACCTCAGCATGCAGTTCATAACTTTATTATCTCTACAAATGTAATAATCTCTGTGGTTTGTCTTTGCAGGAGATTCAAACAGGCAAATAAGTGACTTAAAGTTCAAGCTCGTGAAGGCAGAGCAAGAAGTCACTGCTTTGGAGCAAAACGTAAGATGACAATAGATTCACACATCACCTTAAAACAAAACAGTACTCCTCTTTATTCAAACATTCTGACTTCTCAGGTGACCAGACTTGAAGGTCAGGTGACGCGTTACAAGTCTTCATCAGAGAACGCAGAGAAAGTGGAGGATGAACTGAAGGCAGATAAACGGAAACTACAACGAGAGGTGACGTTTCGTTCCTTACACTATACGCTGGCTTACTGAGCATGCTCTGTTTTGACTGCAACATGTTTTCTCTCCTTTTGAACGAACAGCTGCGATCAGCTCTGGACAAAGTGGATGAGCTTGAGTCAAACAATAGCCACCTTTCTAAACGACTGGAGAAGATCAAGTCTACTCGCGGCATGGCACAGACTCCGTAGATTCACCTCCTCTCCTCCTGGCTGATCACTTCGGGAAGACTCGTCCTATACTCCGAGTTTTCTCCTCCGTCTGCCTGATCGCTTAAAAAAACGAAAACAAGAAAAAAATCAAGAAGTTTAGCATCCACCGAACACCAACAAGCAATGTGCCATTTCTGTGTCTATTTCTGTCTGATGAGAGTTTCTCCTAGCTTTATCTGCACACCCAGAAACTTCATGAAGTGGGGCAGTGGGTGTGTGCATACCTCATGACTTTAGTCTGCACTGCTCTGCTGAAGAGGAACGGGCCACATGAAGAGTCCCGGGACTGAACCTCACCTGAAACACGTGTCTGATGTCCAGTGTAGAGAGAAAATGTTGCCCTCTTCCTGCTGCTTCTCGCCTTGCCTTGCCCACTTGAAGGACGGAGAAATGCAAGAAAAGATGAATCACAGTGCAGCGAGCGGTGTCAGTGTCGGCGGCCCCAGACTGTCAACCTTCACTACGGAGGAGACTGAGACGAGTGCTTTCTGTGTGTTTGTGAATGAAAGAGTAATATTAAAAAGGAAGTCTTATTTTAAACCTGGGCCATGTTTTTACATATTTTACTTCTTGATTGACTTTTAGGTGCAAAATGTATTGCATTAGAGACGATTGTTTCCGTTAAGGCTGCAAGAGAAACCCTGTAAACTAACCCGCTCAGATTACATTCACTAACAGTGTTTGTGTTGAAGCACATCACTGCCTGTGAGGAAGCAAGTGAAGAAGATTTAGCCTAGATGTTAACATAAATACATAAATAACACATCATTAATGTGAGATAGTAAATCAAAACTATGACATTAAAGTCAAAATCTTTGAGATATAAAGTAGAAATTATGAATAAAAAGGCAAAATAATGAGAAAATAAGACATAAATGTAGGAGATAAAAGGAGGCTAGATGAGGTTGACTGTTTCTGTGCGGTGTCGGTCAGAACATAAAGTCAACGAATCACAGTTAAACTCTGACGCCTACGCACAGTTTTGTATGATAACTAGGTGTGCAATATGCAAGAAAGCCATAATTTTGATAGTAAAAATCCAAGATTATGAGATTATATCATTATTTTGACCTTTTACGTCGCACCTATGACTAACAATCTTGGCTTTTATACCATCATTTTGACTCTTTACCTCTAAATCATGACTATCACTGCACAGTTTTGACTTTCTGACTCATCAAGACTTTTTATTTTATGGAAATGAGTTAACTTTTGGGATTTCTTCATATCAAGGCTTAATCTTTAACTGGTGGTAATGTGCTCCCACATCTTTGTCACTTTCATCTGCAGGTTATTTTACTTCTGTGACATGATGCGCACTGTTTGTTCAGGTATGATGCTCAAACCAGAAGCTGCTCTCACACAGTCCTCCTCACAGCCCAGACTAAAACTTAAGAAACAGTCACTTTACTTTTAAAAGCACGGGAGTCACTTCTTCTACCACTCCTTTGCTCACTTTGTTAAAGAGACTCAGTTGGATTCAGCACACTTTTCAGGAATACAATACCCAAAACATGCTGAACAATTGAAGCTGCGGTACCTCTCGGGTACGTCTGTGCTCTGCAAGCAGAACCACTTATTTTGACAAAGGAGTCATGTGGCTTTAAATGGAGCAGAGTGACTTCTGTGTGTGCTGATGGGAGATTGAATTTATCTCGAAAACAAAGGTCCCGCTCTGTGAGTGAGTCCGTCTGTGGTGATGTCAGACTCTTAAAACAACTATCGGGGAATAACATTGCAGCCATTGTAGCCAGTTCTAAAAGTCTAAAAACCTAAAAGTCTAAAAACATGTCAGAATCAAGCCCAGGTTTGAAATAGTAAAGTTCTCCTTTATGCATATTTTCTTTGTCTGACCTTTTCCTCGTCCACACCCGAAGCCAAACTGTTTTTCAAAGTGTAAATGTTTGGGTGTGTTTTTCACTCGTGGTCTCATTGAGCAGGTTTGCTGACAGGATCGCCCTGTTTTCACTCACCCTTCCTCGCAGTATAATCCTCACGGTCAAACAGCCACCAGCTCTCTCACTTGCAGTTCTTTATCCAGCCTGAGGCGTGTTATCAAACGTTGAGCAGCCTGACCCGCAGCGTGTAACCTCAGACTCTCTGACAGGATCACATCTCCCAGCTCCTCTCTGCTTCGTAGTCAGTCACTGCTCTTTGTGTTCACACTTACATGCTGAGACTGAAGAAATGTGAGCGTGGGGACTCAAAGCAGTGTTAGCAGGAGGAACTGATCACACTGGGGAGATGCTGCTTCACTGTTTACAAAGCTTTAAAATGTTTGTAAGGAAACATAAAGATATGTAATCTTTGTGCAATAAAAGTTCAAACCACATTGGTATCTGCACACGTGCAACTCAGTCCTGTGTTGAAACATTGTGTCTGTGTACTAAGATCTGAATTCATTCATTTGCTTCAAAACAAATGCACGCTTTGGCCAGAGATATCTTTAACACAAGGTGCTCATGGGAAATTAAGTCTTTATCCTGGGTCACCAGAATCAACACAACATAAAATCTCCTCACAGAGCCTTTAACTGTCACATCTAATCTTTCTCTTATTGAAACAATGTTTTTGTGATGGATTGATAAAGATGTCTGGTTGAGCTGTGATGACTTTTAGACACACTGATGTTTCTCTCTGCTAAGGATCAAACTGGATGAAGGTTTGCACGAGCTACATGAGGTTACTGACCTTAATGTACCCATATGAGACAGGGGAGAGGGGTTTGGGTATCAAAAAAGAGGTTGAAAGAGCAGATTGAAATGATGAGATCAAAACTATATTGTCTGTTTTTCTTAGACAGGAACAGCAGTGATTGAAGAGAAGAACTTCAAACAAACTTCAACACCACCTTCATGAAAGCAGAATAGGGTCTTTGAGAAAGGTTTACTGTTGAACAATCACAGCGTAGCATGAATTCAGTGTTTTATTGTTTGCATTTCTCCAGACTCTCATCCAGGTTTGGTGGATTGACTGCACGGAGTCGAACTCTCAGAGTCCTGCTGTGCAATAGTTCTCGACTGACCATCGCAGTATGTCCTCTTTTGGATGCGCTGTATCATCCGGCGTCCGTAAAAGTCCCGATAATCAGCTGGGAGTTCATCCAAAGTGTGCAGCGCTCTCTCCAGGGCCTGGAGGGCTCGCGTGGCAGCCACGGGGTCTTTGTTCCCGTACGGGTCCTTTTTGTCGTAGCTGTCAGCAGGAAGATGTCGCCAGAACACGTTGACGCCCACACCGAACTGCAGAGCCAGGGTGTTGTGGAACCACAGGGCTGAGGGAACACACACACGGGATCAGGTAACAACTGTTTGTCTGTGTCACTGCAGCAAGAATGGTCTGTTGTATTGTGTCTGTAAAATGAGGAGACATGGTGGTCTGATGGATCTCTGAGGGAAGGATGCAGAGAGTCTTACCTGGGATGAAGAGTAGATCTCCAGGCTCCAGCACACACTCCAACCTCTTTGCCTTCACAAACTCAGGGAATCGTTTCAGATCCGGGGAGTCGATGTCCAGCACCTCTGATTTATCACCTGATTGATCAATCCCATTTATAGAAACGTTTTGTTGTTTTACAGAGATATTTAAGAATACATTACTGTTCACATGAAGGAGGACTACAGAGTCAAATCTGTCCAGAGACACTTGCCTGACAGGTAGAGGTGCAATGCATCCTGGGGGCTGTAGAGTACCACTCTTTTCGTCCCTGTCACCTGAGCCAGCAGGTTATCCATCACCTGAAGAAATTAAACCCAGAGAGCAGAACAGGAAGAGTGTATTGAAGTTTTTGTTTTCTGCAAAAAAGCCAAACGTTGAAAGCTAAATTCTGATATTTGAAATCCGTAACAGTCCTGTTCAATCAACACAAGCAAAATCTCTGATAAGTGACAGAACAATTCTGCACAGTTAAAGAGAGCTATGAAACAGTTGTTTACTGGTTTAAAAACAAGCATCTTCCTCATTCATAGAAATCCATCTCTGATGTTTGCAGACACTTGACAGGCTGAGTTTCAGTGTGAAAACAAGCACTCTGATTACAACATTTCATGGCTGCAGGCAGAATCAAATCTACTACTCAGACTGGTGACATAAACAAATAAGCACTCACATCATAGTGCGTCCACAGCTGCAGACCACAGGAGCTGATGCGGAACACGCTGGAGAAAAACTGATCCGGTGCAAAGAACTCTGGGATGTGGAAATCTGCTGCCAAGTCTGGGAACTGTTTGCTCAGATCAGCAGGTTCCTGTGAGGGAATTATTATATTTTAACAAGAGCCTCTGCACAGTCAGACTGGAGATATGTTTGACTTATAAATACAGCCACCCATAAACAAAATCTAATGTCAAACTTAAGTCCTTAAATACCTTTCGCACGTCCTCTCCTAGTGACCGAAGATAATAGCTCTCATCCTAAAACAGACTTCATGTCATTAAAAGTCAAAATGTAATGACAATAATAAAACATTCATTAATAATGTTACCTCACAGAGGAAGAAATCCGAGTGAATCTTTTCAGAAGCTCTTTTCACAAACTCCCTGAAGGGCAGAGTCCTGTGGACACAGACCTGCAGCTGAGGACTCTGCACAGAGGAAGCTTTATTTGTGTGTGTGTGTGTGTATGTATGTGTGTGTGAGGCAGAGGCAAAGCTCACTTGTATGCAAAGTTTTTGTGCAGAAAGTCCATCTGTGGCACAGTGGACACGTGTATCTTCACTTCCTTGTCGCTGCCCTTCTCACAGAGATACTCAGTCCTCCATTTTTCCAGACATGGTCCAAGATTAAGTCCTCTCAGCACGGCCGGTCTGCGCTAAGAATACAAAACAAAATGTAAATACAATGAAGTGACTCTACACCAATCTGAACATCCTGTCTGATGACAAATTCTGCTGTATCATCATCATCTCATTTCATTTATAAGAGGCAGACAGACAGACAGGCAGACAGACAGACAGACAGACAGACTGATGATGCTCTGAAGAAGTTTCTGGGAGTCTGACAAAAAAAACTGATGTCATTCAGGTGATCTAAGCTTAGTCTGAGGTCACTGAGTGAAAAACTATATTTATTAAGACTATATTTTATTAATAATATCCAAACACATCATATAACTCCTAAACATATACTTTCCTGCAGGAGACATATAAAGCAACCTCCAGTCTATTACTTGTTTTCTCACTCTGCATTATCAGAATTAAATGTATTTTTGAAGCTCTTCTTAATACACTAAGTGCAGAAAAACAGCAATACACTGCATCTAACTCCGTTTGTGTTGCACAGAAGCAGCAGTGTTATAACACAGTCACATTTTCTTGCAGCCATTGATACAACACTTCGTTTGCAGATAATCTCACCTGTGGATAAATGTCTCGCAGAAACACGTCTTTGTCCACGTCTGTAAATATCGGTACAGTTATTTTCTCCTGGAGCTCCATGAGACATAGCTTAGAGGAGAAATGAACCAGCAGGTGAAAGTAAACTGCTCAACTCACTGTGTGTCACACTAAAATCGACCCCACCGGAAACGAAGGCTCTCATCGAAAGTAAAGTGGAGACGGACCAGATAACTTCCGGTGAAACAAAGATGGCGCTGCCCGTGTTGAGAGGTTGTTTCAGGTCTCCATCAACATTAAGCTTTACTCGACTGTTTTTAAATGAAGGGATCCTCCTAAACCCGTCCAGAAAGACTCGGATACCCTCTTCAACACATGCCGGGGTGACAGCAGCGGTCAGGCCGTACAGCTCGGACCGGGGTGGGCAGAAACCGGTCCAGAAGGTGGTGGTGGTCGGGATCACGAATCCTTTTATCTGGTTCCGGACGCGGATATATTACTTTCTGATCAGAGCTTACTTTGATAGAGAGTTCAGCATCGAGGAGTTCACGGAGGGGGCGAAGCAGGTTGGTACAAAATGAAACAGAGAAGAAGGATTGTGTTTCAGCTTCAGATTATTGAGCTCGATTCAAGGTAATCAGATCAATCACTGTCTTAATATTAGAGATAACAGAACAGCCGCTTCTGATATAACTATATATAATTTTAATTTTACTCTGCTGTTATTGTTGTTGTAAGTAACTCCACATCCGGGTTAGAGACCCAGCTTCATCTTCTTTCTAAAAACACAGGTGAACATTGTTTGAGTCTTTCATTCCCTCACTCAGCTGTCTTTGAGTAAACACAAGTGCAATCATACAAATTCACAAACTACACTTAACCATTTTCCACGTATGAGTTTTGATTTAAAATAAAAATAAAATCTGCTTCAAAAAGCTCTTTTTCAGATGCCCAATGTCAATGGACAGTTATAAAGTTGCTTTCTTCGTCTTCCTTTTTTTTCTCAGAGCAGTATGTAAAGTTTATCGGCCACTGCCATCGCTGAATACTAAATTATCAGCTGATGGTAGATATTCATCAACAGGGCCAGTGTCAGCTGAAACTAACCCTCAGGAAATCTAATTGTGCATCCTTAGTTTGTTGTTTTTTGTGTCAATTATTAAGTTTTATCTTCTCTTGCAGGCTTTCTCTCATGTGTCCAGTCTGCTGTCCAAATGTCAGTTTGAAGGATTGGAGGGTCTTGTGGCGAAAGATGTGAGTATGGGAACCCAACAGGTCCAAACTCTAATCTCTAAATCATGATGACATTCTAAACCCATCATCTTTCTGTGTGTACTGTTCCTCTCATGCTCTAGATTATAACAACGTATTAAATAAATAAAAATAAAGATAGAGAGGTCTGTTTAATTTGTTTCTTTTTGGTTTCTAAATTGTATTTTTAGCTGCTTCAACATCACCCACATATTCTCCTTTTGTAAAATGTCCTGCCTGTGTCCTTCTGTTATGAAACAAATTAAATCCTGCTCATGTTTGGCTCTTCATCTGATTTTCTTTTCCGTGCAGCTGATTGAGAAGCTGGAGGAGAAGTGTAACCTGATGCCATCGAGCTACAAGAAAGCTCTGTCTGCAGATCCTGAGGAGATCATGTACACCACCCCTGCAGATGTGGGGATCTACTACGATGATGACGGTAACTGTCTTTGTTAAAGGATGTGATATTTGTCTGCTCTTCTTTAGTGACCAACAATTCTGTAAAGGGACCAAAATTCTAAGTTAAAGTGAGATGTTTTCTTTCCTTTTCTTGTCATTAAAGCCTGATGTATCTTATGCCTTTCAATATTATATTCAATATTTATTTTCATTACAAAGACACTGTAAGTTGCTTTGGCTCTTTCCTACATACACTTTCCTGATGCTGTAAACACTCACTAATCAGCTGAAAAATCCTGAACGATTACAGGTTCATAATAATTTAGAAGAGCTGAGGTAAACTGCAGCACCTCCAGTAATTTGGTGACAGTAGCTCAGTCTGTGGGGACTTGGCTTGGGAACTGGAGGGTCACTAGTTCAGGACACAGTGCTGACCATTGTAAGGAAATCAGACTGGTAGCTAGAGAGGAGCCAGTTCACACCATGGGCACATCTGAGTGATTATTACATCAAATATTAAGAGGCAGAAGCAAATCTAGATTTTTGATTCTGGTTGCTAACAAAACTAAATCATAAAGCAATCCTTAAATGTGTAGTTTAAACACGTGTCTTCATGTCCGTTTTGGTTTGATGTTTTTTATATAAAGTTCTGATAAATAATTGTGAAACTTTATCTTGAAGAGCACGGGACTTTCAAAGGGTCCCTCTTTCAGGTCTGATATTTAGTAGAATATTTCTGCTCTGTTTCTCCAGGTAGGAAGTTTGTCAGTATTCTGATGCGTTTCTGGTATCTGACGAGCGCCCGACTTCCTGATGACACCTTGGAGGGAACCCGTATCTTCCAGGTGGCCTTTGGTGGAGAGGGAGAGGCAGAAACAAAGAGACTTCTGACTGCAAATTATGAGTGAGTATTCTCATCATGTAAGATAAATTGAATATGAGTGTGAATCACATGAAACCTCCTGATTTGTGTTTCTGGCTCTCTGACAGATTCCAAAGGGAGTTTACTAAAGGAGTGAGTCCAGACTGGACCATTACGAGGATAGAGCACTCCAAGCTTTTGGATTAAGCTGGATTTCATTGGAGGCGTCTTTCCACTGGAAACGAGTCAAAGACACTCCCCTCAGTTTTTACTTACACTGCAAAACAAAAAGGAAAAACTGAAGGGACAAATGTTCTCCCTGGACAGTCAGAGGAGTCAGGAGACAAACTTGGGTTATGCACTCGTCATTGTAGAAGAGATATGAACCAATCACGTCTGCTCATAGAACGTTTGTGTAGAACTGTGTGCAATGAAAGTGTTTGTTATGGTTTTCTGCACTGTCTCTGAAATCACCAAAAGATCTGTGATCTGTGATCTTGACTTGGTTTCTCTAACTTTCACTCTCTCAGAGGAACCTGATATCAGATCCAGTTTGTAATTTATAGCCTTATTTTAACTATTGTGTAAGATCACATGGATGGGGCTTGATAGATGTAGGCGTGATTAACACTTGTGCCAGGAAAGTCTTGCATCTTGTTTCTATTTTGAAAAGACTGATCGGTGTCTGATTCTGTAATTTAAGTTGGAGAACTTTAGTGTTTTATGTTGGACTGTGCGGTATGAAGGGGATGAATCTGAATGTGCAAAAGAAAGTGTCTTTTTTTTCCCTATCCAAAACACATGACCTGTTGCAATCACTTGACTCTGTAGTGCATAGTATACAGTATATGTACTGTATGTGTATACATGTGTTTGCAATGGTAAAGGCAGCTGCTGCAGACTTTTGATTCTTATATTAAAAATCTGAAAAATGAAAAAAAAAAAAATTTATGTATCATCTTTTTTTCTATATATGACCTTTTCTTTTTGGACAAGCACATGCATTTATATGCATGTATACAGATATATCCAGGTATGTATTTCAAAGGACTTGCCTGCACATCTTTATATGTATTTCAAGGTTCACTTTAGTGTCATTCAATCATGTTAAAAACAGGAAGTAGCAAAAATTTTACTCAGGTCCAGGAGCGACAAAGATGAATGATAAGCTACAAAAATCAATCATAATAAACAGAGCCTATAAATACATAGAATGCATAAATATGTAACCTAAAAGCCTATAGTAAATGCATAAAAAGAAACCTATTTGATTAAAAAACATAATTAAAAACCAACTTTGTGTGTTTGTAAAAAAAAATAAGATATAATTCAAAGATATATTGGTATCATATGGAATAAAGATCGAGGGCATACTTATGACAAGATAGTTATGACCCTGTAATAGCTTATAAATGATGTAGTCCAATAATTAAAGAAATGGAAGAATGCTGTAATTATCAATAAACAAAAAGAAAGAAGAGGAGATAGATTATTCATCAGGCAGTATCACTCTGTTTTTTGTATTCTTTTATATTTTCATATTTTATTTTTCTGACCTTTTAATTGTTTTAATGTTTTATATTTTATTGTTTTCAGTGTTTCAACATTGTTTTATCTTAACTTTTTTATTTTCCTTTCTTTCATTTCTTCTTGCTGTCACCTCCCTGCAGGTTATTGCTTTTTTACAATTATTTTATTCTTTTTCATTGTCTCCAAAATATTTCGCTTTTATCATCTTATAGTTTCTTTTCTATTTGTAAAGCACTTTTTAACCATAGACTGTATAAATAAGTTTGTAACCCTCTTTTGAAAAGTGCTATATAAATAAATATTATTATTACATTATCATAAATACGACAAACTCAGAGAGGAGCAATTTTAAAATAATGATTTAAAAGCTCCAAAATTATTTCTTTGAATAAATAAGATCAATCATTTCTATTCTGAATGAATCCATCTACATGTCTTTACGTTTCTATAAATTAAAATGTGTCTCTCGCTGCGTGCAATCCTATTGGTCCATGTTGTGAAGCTCTCCTCTCCCATTGGCTGAGAGATCTGCCAATCACCTCTCTTCGTGTAGAAAGTGGTTCCTGTTGTGTGGCTCAGCCGGTGATGTGACAGCAGCAGCCTGTGTGGAGTCTGCACGGCGGAGAGGAGCTCCAGGATGAGAAATGAAAACATGGAGATCATTCACCTGTGATACCTGAAACTCAGAGCCACACCTGAACCATGAAACTCGCCGCGGTGGCCTTTTACGGGTTTGCTCTGGGTCTCCTGGCGGCTGGCCTGCGGGAGCTGCTGACTGGCTCCGAGGAGAACAGATGCAGTATGACCTATATGTTTGAATATCCAGAGTACAGGGTGAGTATCAGGATCATTAACACACCTCTCACCTCAGGTTAGCAACACACCAGCTGACTGGGAGCTGTGTTTGTTTGGTTGTTTCATGCAGAAGCTAAATACATGGAACCACTATCATGCTAAATGCTTCTTTTATATCAAAATCAAACGAATAAATGTTGTTTCTGCCTGAAAATAACACACATTTTACTCCTGTGACATGTTTTTAAGCTATTTCCTGACACATGCTAACGTTACCCGGTAGTGAACAGGTCTGTGTTTCCTCAATGGTTTTTACAATAATAATACACACACACACCAGGGGCGTGTCCAGACTTTTATAACAGGGTGGCCTGATTGGGATCTGACTTATGCAAGGATGGCATGAAGGATGTGTGCACAAATTCATGTATTAGTTGCATATATTATGATATTATATTAGTTGAAAATAATGTAAATCCCCTATAATCACTTTGCACTACTGTACTGTAGTCTGTAGTCTTAATGTATACCATAACCATAGTCATAGCCTGTCCATAGCCTGTACATACCTGTAGCTATAGGCAATAGTCACTCATGTAGATAAATATTATATTATATTACATTATATTATATTATATTATATTATATTATATTATATTATATTATATATTTATTCATCATTCATAACTCTGTATATTCTGTATTATTTATTTAATTGACTGTTAAAGCACTTCTGGTTAGATGCAATCTATATTTAATTGCTTGTACCTGTGACATGCCCAATGACAATAAATTCAATCTAATATAATCTAATCTAATCTAAATATCTTCTCCTTTTATTGTTCCCTCTAAAAATATCAACTCAAGCTTACATTGAAATGCAAAAAAGATGTTGTATTCTTCTTAATATAATCCCTGAAGGAAAGAAGATTTTTGTCCCTAATCACAATTAAAACTCCTGCACACTGACTGTCAAAAATACATATATATATATATGTGTGTGTGTGTGTGTGTGTGTGTGTGTGTGTGTGTGTGTGTGTGTGTGTGTGTGTGTGTGTGTGTGTGTGTGTGTGTATTTTTGACAGTCAGTGTGCAGGAGTTTTAATTTCTACAATTTAAATCACCTACAAAAGAAAATGTGCTCAATTTAAATGCACAGAAAGCTTCAGCAGCCTGCATCAACAAAGCCCTCATGGTTGATTTTGACATAAGTCCTGCCTCTGATGAGACAGCCAATCATAGCTCAGGATTTATTGGGCAGCACCTGGGGTACATACATTTAAACAGGGCCATGCCACCCACCTGGACACGCCCCACCCCGCACACGCTCTCCTGTTTGCTTGTAGGTGTATTTGGTAAGCTTTGGATTAGATCTGCTAAAATTAGCCAGGTTATAAACCATAAATCAACAGCTGATCCTTGAATCCTCTCAGCAGAAGGTTATTTGCTTTGCAAGGTGCAAACATGTGTTGTACATACAGCTTTACTACAAGTCAGGTGAGGATAGTATCAGAGAGCGTGTTACCAAAGCCATGTAGGTCATATTTTAATGTGTTCATCTGTCCAGAAGTGGAACACAGCTGGGGGAATGCACTGTGTGGGCATCGGCCTTGTTACACACATGATTAGACGTGTTTTTGTTATAACAGAAGTGGAATACAAAGAGTCCTGTGTATCGTACATGTAGAGGATTTATTTTCTTTGTGCAGACATTTATTAATGAAAACTGTGTATTGAGTCAGGCTGAGCCCCCCGTAATAAACACAGGGTAAGTTGAAAAGGAGAGAATTATCTGTAAGAAATTAAATATGTAGAAACTGTGAAAGAATGCAGTTTGATTAAACTGAGCCGGTGCTATTAGACTTGATTTAGTAAATATTAGAGCTTCAACTTCTAGATATTTTTCCCCTTTTAACAACAAAGCTGTGAAAATGAAAATGTTTGTTTATCATAATTTCAAAAACCTCTAGTAGATTATTTTCTAACTGATTTTATTTGTTCTAAATTGCAACATACTCTATTTAAAATGTGCTTTAAACAGTAAATCCTCACATTTGAGAGGATTAAACAGAAAACTTTGCTTTGAGTAGTATTTTTGTTTAATTAGAAAAGTTCTTTATGATTAGTTTCTCCTTTAAGTCTGCCTGCTAAGTGAAGGACTTGTATTTAGCTGGGTCTAAATGAGTGATGGGTGCAAACAGTTTTGGAATAGCTGCTGTAGATTGATTCAGTTTGTAGCAGGAGGATAGAGCGTCATGGCTCCATCCCTCTCCTTTTTTTAGAGCAAACGACAGGATCGTGTTGGTGTTTTATTTAGGAGCTGTTAAACTGATGGAACTTTTTGTTGAAGAGTAAAATGCATTTTCTAAAACCACGTTGCATGGTTGTTTTCAGAGCCATCAGACTACATGGACTTAAAAGGTTATTTAACCTTGCAGGACCTGGTAGTGTAAGGCTCCTTGGTTAGTCTGTATGTGATTCTCCATTCTAAGACACCACACAAACAAATAATATAGACCAGTAACTCTCAGGACTTTTGTCTGGTTTAGCATGTTTTCTGGTGCACTGGACTGATTACAAAACAGCGCTGCCATCAAATGCTCTCTGAAACAGTGTTCCTCATGTTCCTCATGAAAATCCACACCACACCCTGTCAAAGGCCAGGGCGCTATGCAATTGGGCTGTTGTGATTTGATATGCAGGAAAAGATTCCTGTTTGTATCTACTTTTTCTGATGACATCATTTCCATCATTTTGCCAGAAAGTTTCTAAAACAGTCTGAATCAGTCAGTGTCCAGAGAAAAAAAAGAAAGTTCTTTGTGGACAATACACCTGTTGGCTGAAACTACTGGAGAAATGTGAAAGCTATGAGTTATCAGTCAATTTGACCCCGAAAACATATAAAAAGCTTTGGTTTAATAACACTGAAGTACACTTAGAGGTCTTTTATTTGAAAAAAATAAAAAGAATCTAAAGTCACCTCAATAACACCAGTATAAACTGTATTCAGAGAAGTTCAGGTGACCTCGACAGGAATCCAGACCGACTGGTTTTATCCTCAGGTAGAGTAGTATCATTTCATGCTGCAGTGGCTTTAGTCTGTGTTTTTATAGTTGGACTGTAAGAGATGTGCCTTCAGGTGTGTTTATAAAAAGTTTTAAAAAGTGTATGACTTTGTTGAGACTGAGGTTCATGTTGTGTTCACAGCGTGTGGCTCTGCCTCGTCGCGTGGCCAGACTGTACCCGGCGTACGGGCTCTACCTGTACGGGGAGGGCGTGTACGCTCAGGAGACCCGGGCGCTCAAACTCACCGGTGCACCTGTGCTCTTCTTACCTGGAAACGCAGGCAGTTACAAACAAGGTATGTGCACACATGCATCAAAAATGTAATAAAAATGGTTTTATGTTCTCAGCGTTTAAATCATCAACATGCAAATGAGAGAAAGTCCATAAAAACATTAAAGCACCTTAAAAGTATAACCTGCTGACAAGAAACAGTGATAGAGTCCTGACTTAGTGTCCATGCATCGGCTGTTTTAAATATATTTTACCATGTAAAGTGAGTTATTTCCACTCAGATCCCTCTCTCTGTGTTGTGGATTGGGAATTTAATAGACTTCTCGCCCCCTGCATTAACCCTCCTCCCCTCTGCGATTACCATAAAGACCCAGAAAGGCTTCTACCTATCTGCCCTTAATAACAAAAGTATCTTACTGAGGAGTATTTTCTATTTTTAGACTAATCACCACCTCATAAGTCTTCTTCCTCTGTGCGGCTGAGCTCATTTATTCTCCAAAAACTGCAAATAAAACAATCCCTGAGCCACACCGGGTGACATTAGTTTAAATTTAGCTCAAACTCTCGCCCATGCAGAGGTTTATTTTGAGTCGGGCCTCAGTCTGCCTCTATAAATACTCACTGGAACACCTGTAGTGTTAATTAAATAATCTGCAGCTGAAGATAGACTCCTGCAAATAGACTCCTGACTGCTGATGAGGGAAAGTGTGCTAATAAAAATAACAGTTCCTTTTCAAGAAATCAGATGGAATTAAAAGACAAACTGATTGTTGTCTCGGTCAGTGTTTCTTGACCTAAATAGCAGCCTACACCTGTATGTTGATTTATGTCTCTTTGGTCTTCTAAAGAGTGTTTCATCCTCATAGATAAGAATCCATCCTGATTTCATGTCGGCTGTTTGTTCCTGTTATCAGCGGTGTGTAGGAGGAAACACTCTTGAACTCATGTGAAAACAAACACGTTTGGTGGTGTTTGCGACGATGCTCCATCTTCTCTGCTCCTCAGATTTTTCAGCATTGAAACCCTTCAGGCTGATGTATTTTTAACAGCATCTGTGTTAGTTCAGCTTCCCGGCTTCACAAGTTGAAACATCTTGTTGTAGTAGAACGTGAGATACGCTCAGGTCGCTGCTCTTATGTTACACCATGCCGTTTTCCACTCTGGGAGATCCCTGGATGTAAATTTAATGAGCTTAATCAGCTGCAGGGTTTCTTTGTAGGTCACAGAGAGTCGCTCCGAGGATCTGAGGGTTTTGGAAGATGACGCCTCTGATCAATAATTCAAATAAAATATCGTCATTGCATACAAGAGTAGTATTGAGAAATTACAGCATTTCAGAGAAGTATTTAAAGAGGAGATCTCGTGTTTACTAGATCATTTCAGCTGGCTGCTATGAAACAAGCTGTCATGGCAGGGACATACACTTTGTAGACGCATTAGGTGGTTTTGTTTTTGCTGCTTACAGTCTAAGACTGATATTCAAAGTGTTTATTCAAACAATGACAAAGAAATGATCACTCCAGATAAGCCTCTTTTCTTTCTATACCTCCGAACTATGCCTGATCTGACTCCAGCAAATGTCTCTCTTCCCTCTCTCCCTGAAGCTCGCTCTCTTGGCTCCGTGGCCTTGAGGAAAGCCGAAAACATGGAGGGAGGTCTTCACTTCAACGTCTTCACCGTGGATTTCAACGAGGAGCTGGTGGCACTTTATGGCGGCAGTTTGCTCCGACAGACACACTTCCTCCACGAGAGCATTAAGGCCATCCTGAGGCTCTACAAGGTGAGGCTCCAAATATCATCAGCCTGACAGACAGGGTTACTTACACTTCAGAATGAGAGGGGTATTGCTGTTGGAGTGATATTTTAGAGCACACATATCACATTACATCACCCTGCATTTAAACTTCAGATTCATAAAAGTTCATCCTTAGAAGTTAGGATGTTGATGAGGTACAGTAAAATGAGATACATTTCCAGAAAGCCAGCTTACAATCAAGATGTACGGTTCACAGCTCAATCCAAACGCAGCTTTGAGAGAGATTCACGTCAAGATACACGCTCGTTAACAGCTTTCATCGGCGCTAAAAGAGATCTGGCAGCCAGGTGTTGGATGTGAGGTTTTAAAGCAACATGATCCAACCAGCTCCAATGAGGTTAAGTTATTTATGCTCCGTCAGAAAAAGATCAAATAAAAGGATCAAATGTCCTCCTTCACCACAACAACTTTTACCCCCAACACAAAGTGCAACATCAAAGAAACGACGAGGTCAGGGGTCAAAACTACACTTTGAAGAGACACAGAGAGATGGAGACCAAATCTCTTAAATTATGCGCTCATGGAGTACACTATCAGTCAAAAGTTTGGAAACACGTTCTCATTCAAGGGTTTGTGTTTATTTTAATTATTTCAACACTGTAGATTAATACTGAAGACATCAAAACTATGAAAGAACATATATGGAATTATTTAATGAACAAAAAAGTGTTAAACAAAGCAGAACATGTTTCATATTTTAGATTCTGTAAAGTAGACCCCCTTTTTCCTTCATGACAGCTTTGCACACTCTTGGTATTCTCTCAGTCTGCTTCATGAAGTGGTCTCCTGGAATGGTTTCTAATTAACATGAGCCTTGTCAAGAGTTCATTTGTAGAATGACTTGCCTACTTAATGTGTTTGAGACCATCAGTTGTGTTGTTCAGAGGTAGGGTTAGTACACAATGGATAGCCCTATTTGACTACTGTTGTAATCCAGATTATGGAAAAACCAGATTATTTCATAGTTTTGATGTCTTCAGTATTAATCTACAATGTTGAAAATAATGAGAATAGATAAAAAACCATTGAGTGAGAAGTTGTGTCCAAACTTTTGACTAGTAGTGTAGATATTTCATTAGTTTTTTGGAAATAAAAACAGGAATTTCTCAAAACTCGATTTTTGGCTGCACAGTTTAAAAACAGAAGTCACAAACTGGAGTTTTATTCTTTACACAGAATAACATCTTATATTTCACATTAAAGGGGAGACCAAAAAAGTCTTGTTCTTATAAAATATTACAAAAGTGTTGTCAAAAAATCGAAATGAGTCTGTATTTATAATAGATAAGACAACCACGATGTTCTATTAATTGTTTTTTTGTGCTATTCAGTATCTGTTTTGTTCATCATTCATTGATAAATAGATTTTATGTTGCATGTTTTGCTCTTGATTATTTTTTTTTGTATGTTTCTTAGCTTGTTTTTCTAAAGCTCTTTGAGCTCCCTGTTTTAAAGCTGCAATAATAATACTTAATTTTATTTTCATATTAGTCATATCTTTTGGCATTTTTACATTTTATTGATTGGACAGCTGGAGAGAGACAGGAAATGTGGGTAGTTGACAGTGAGGGAAGACATGCAGCAAATGGTTGAGAATGGGAGTCAAACCAGTGACTGCTGCAACAAGAACTATAGCCTCTGTATGTGATGTGGGGCGTGCATAGACTGTTAGGCCACTGGCACCCCATAAATACAGTTTTATTGAGACTTTATTATCAATAGAAGTGTGATAAAATATCATTGCTGCAATGTATCATCTCTCTGACTTGTGCGATACCATTATCTTACCACTGTCTCAAAATCTAAGTGTTTTAATTTAAAAAACAATCAATCAATCTTTATTTATACAACGCCAAATCACAACAAATGTTATCTGAAGACTCTTTACAAACAGAGCAGGTCAAGATTGTACTCTATGCTCTATAATTTACAAAGATCACTGCTTCACTAAGGACAGACATCCTGCACTAAACCTCTCTGGGAGTTTTGTCTTGCAATTTATCAATTATCCCAGATTCCCCTTATCATGATACAATCAATATCATAGGTGATTTATCTGGTATGGTATTGGATCGTATCTATAAACACTCGGCTGTCTCCTTTTCTTCTCTCTCTGGTAAACATTACACTCTTGAAGTGGTTCTGGTCTCTCTAACAGTGAGCTTCTTCTTCCTCTTCTTCTTCGTCCTCTGTCTGCAGCACCTGAAGACTCCTCCTCAGAGCGTGGTGCTGGTCGGTCACTCTATGGGAGGAGTGGTGGCTCGAGCTCTGTTCACTTTGCCCCGCTTCAACAGCAACCTGGTCAGCCTCATCATCACCCAGGCCTCCCCTCACCTGGCTCCGGTCCTGGCCATGGACCCGTACCTGCTGGGTAAGGTGAACTCTCATGTTGGTACTCTGACACGTAGGTCAGGATGTGTCAACATAAAAGAGATGGATTTAGATCAGCAGACAGTCTTCATGTTGTTTTCTGCCGGGTCCCTGCTCTGTGTAGATTTCTACTCCGCGGTGAGGCAGAAGTGGGTGAACCAGGCCAAAAAGCTCAGGAACGTCACAGTTCTGTCTGTCGGGGGTGGTTACCGGGATTACCAGGTTCGCTCCGGCCTCATATCCCTGCCCTGCCCTGCTGGAGACCCCAATAAGCTGTCTCTAGTGGTAAGTATTCTTTCAACTCATGGTTACGCCTGCCTCTAATTCAGGAGAATTTAAAGAACAGCTTATGAACTTTATCTGCGATTGTGCTGAAGTGACTGGATTTAAAGTTTGAATAATCCTTCACATCTCTTTCCTCTCTGTGTCTTCTTGTTTCATCAAGGCGACTGCAGTCCCCAGGACATGGGTGTCCACCGACCATCTGTCCATCGTTTGGTAAGAGATGTTGTTGCATTATGTTGTGATAACTTTTGTATTCATTTAGCATCATGTTTGGATGTCATACTGATTCATAATGCACCGTTTGTTTCTTTGTTGTGCAGGTGCAAAGAGCTCGTTCTCGCTACGGTCCGGGCGTTCTTTGACCTCATCAATCCTGACACCCGACAGGTCAGAGCAACAAGTGTTCATGCAGAAATATCATCTATCTGTGAAAAGTCTAATGTCAAGAAATGTGGAGGAGTGTCGTCATAGAAGAGAATTGTTATCCCACTGGAGTCTAGGGGGACTGTGAAGAATTAAAGCCCATGAAATGTTGTATTAATGTTGTCTGTTTCTGGTCCTCATGTTGTGTTTTTGTTAGTTCACAGACGACCCTCAGAAGAAAATGGCCGTACTGAATCATCACTTCATTAGACACCCTGTCAGGATGGTGGGAGAGATGCAAGACAACTCCATCTCCATCTTAGGTGAGAGTGGACTTCTCAGCATTCAGAGGCTGAGTAACAGATTGACGATGTGACAAGGTGCTGGTTAGGTTCAAAGCCCGGTTAGGGTCAAATTCAAAATCCAGTCTGCATTTTCTTTACAGCAGTCTGCAAACAACAGCTCATGTAAAGTTCATCAAGACTTCTTCATCAGTCAGTCCATGTGAAAAAGGCTCAGAAAGAGCAACAAGAAGGAGAAGTTTTCAGTGCTCAGCGTCAGTCCAGTCTGTGTTTCAAGTTAGTCGTCCTCTGGTCTCCATGTAAGCAGCTGCTGCATTTCAACAAACCCAGAAAACCTCACACACTCAAATGATCCAAAGGATAATACGCAGAGGATACAACAACAACGTGGACTTATGAACGCCACACAGAAAAACTGTTCTCTTTTCCCAATGAGTCTCATAGTCAGACTGAAACTGTGTTTATGGTTGGAGGTATATCTGTGACGGGCAAGGTGTGAGCAGTAATATGGAGTTAGTTGTGTGCAGCAGAAGTTGTTGCTCTCTTTTTCGGAGTCCAAGAATTCTTCTTGTCCGTGTTTTATTCTCAGAGTCTATTTTTAGAGTTTCTTCTGAATCTGTTTAAAATGAAGCGTAGATTGAGTGACACCTTCAAAGAATCGCTCACATCTGTGTCCTGTCTTTTCTTCTTTTCTCTCCCTTTTCAGATTTTCCTGAAGCCTGGAGTGAAGTCAACACACTGCGTCTGGCTTACAGCACACCAAAGGTACTGGACTTTATAGGGATACATTAAATGATCTCCTCATGTGCAGGCAAAGAGGACTGCTGATTAAAAGACTTAACGTTAATGCAGACTGATCATGTCCAGACTTCAAACCTAAACATTGTCTCCGTTGTTGGTCTCACTCTGCAGGAAGGACAGGTCAAATACTTTCTGTTTGCTCTGTCCAGTCGAAGGAAAGCCTACAGCCACTTCTACTGCCGGAGCAGCAACCTGGTGAGCTTTTAGTAATGTTGTGCTCACATTTTTATGATAATACAGCAGCTCAGCCTGACTATTTTTATGTCCTCTTTTTTCAAGTTAAGGAAATATCTTAGCAGGTGAAGTTGATTCTGTTAATTGTTATCGTCCAACAGGAGATGACCAGCTGGGTGTACGGCTGTGTGCACAAGAATGGTTCCTCATGGTAAGAACCTTTTGTCCCTTCCTCCTTCATCTAAGTCAACATCTTAATTTTGGTTAGATGGTTTTAACCTTGTTTCTTTAAATCTGTCATCACGGATGTATTGTGATTTTCTGTATATCAGATGATGTACGATGTTTGCTCTTTGAATTTTCAGCGTGCATGCCGTTGATCTGTCCATGGCCACTGAGCTTCTCCCGCCATACAAGGTGACTTTCCTCTAACATAACACTTCTCAGGTCATCATTTGGTGCTCTTGTTGGCTCATACCATTCTGTTTTCATCCTCAGGTTCTGGTTCTGAGTCTCAGTGACTTGTCCTCTGTCACTCACCTGGTGGTTTCAGGCTCTAATCTTAACGGCAGACAGGTATGAAATCTATCTACTCTCAAGCTAGAGCTAGACGTGAAGTCAGGGGCTCAACAAAATTATAGAATTTATTTAAAGGAGAAAATTCAATCATATCCAAATTCATGACAGTACTTAGGAAGGAAGCTAAAGGGGTATTACGTATATTTTGTACTGTTTTTTTCTCCTTCACAGTTCACAGTGGAGTGTGAGTGGCAAAGACAAGAGTCTCAAACTCTGTCTGTCCCTGTGCCCCACGTCATGTCCTTTGGTAAGTAGTTCTTCTGTAGTTGTTGTTGTTGTTGTTGTTGTTGTTGTTGTTGTTGTTGTTAAACCCTCATGCAGACACCTTTTTTCACAGACTGTTTCTCTTCCAGGTTTGACTGCCAGTGATGTCACCGTCAACTCCTCTGGACTCCTTCACACCGTCAGCCTGCAGCACTTTCACCAGGTAGCTGTTCTTATCAGTAGACGCTTACTACACTCTGTTTCTGCTCTGCAGCTAAATCTGGATCCCTTTGGTTTATTTTTAGGCCTATCAGGCGTTCAGAATCAGTGTTGCAAGTCAGTGCAAAGTACACAAAGGTACGTTCATGTTCAGAAACTCACTTTGAAGCATGTTCACAACAGAATATGATGATTCATATTTAATGTCTGTTTGCAGAAAGACTGCCCAATGTGTACAGAATACATGTGCCATGGTTTCGAGAGGACTCTTTGACCACCGTCAGGTTAGCTCTGTCACTGTCCGTGTGCACACTCACTGAGGGTTCATATGAAAACATGTCCACTGATTTGATTTGATCTGTCTCCAGTGTGCCATCAGTGACCGAGATCTCAGGCATGCTCCACACAAGTCGTCTAGACAACACGTCAGGTGTCCTCCTCCAGCTCCACACTGCCCCCAACTGTCAATACAAGGTACAACTGGGGGGAAGAGAGCACTTTATCTGATCTAGTCCCAGATTACTGTGTTGTGTTTGGGTAAGACTGCTGTGCTGTGATTGGATAGGGAAGCATTCGAATCAACATTTTTAGATCAACAAATGTCTCAAGAAAAATAATTTCTCTTAGTATTTTTTTTATGTTGTCTAAACCAAACATTACTTAAATGAAAAATGTGATTAACATTCTTTAACTTGAATATGTACTTGAATGTAAACTTTCATACTTTGGGTTTCATCCTGTGTTAAAAAGTTCCTCTGCAGATATCTGTGAATACTTTTTTTTAAACTTAAATTTGTATTTTGTTTTATATGAACATATAACATTGAACAAGTGAGGACTATGACATTACATTACAATCAGTATAAAATAAAGTGAAACTTAAGTATAATAGACAGGTACAGTACATAACAAAGTTTCAGACAAACAAAAAGTTAACAGTCTTTGTGGTTATAGTAATCCCATTTTTCCTAGAGTTTATCCCCCTTCTCCTTCTGAAGGCAAAGAGCAAAAGTCATTTTATCCACACTGCGAACAGAGTTAATCATGTTTTTAAGTAGTTTAATGGTGGGAGGGTTCTTCTGAAGCCAGCCTCTTGTTATTGCTTTCTTACTTGCAACCATAAAAATCTTCAGAAGATATTTGTCTATCTTTCTGAGGCCTTCAGGTATTTTCCCGAGGTACAAAAAGATGAAGATTCAAATGATATTTCTAAAATCTCTGAGATTAAGTGTTACACACCTCTCCAGAAAGACTGGAGAAATGGACAAGACCAGAAAACATCTACAATCTCAACAGAAACTGCTCCACACTCCCTCCAGCAAAAATATTGTGACCCACTTGATTTGGATTTCTGATGAGGGGTAATAAAAAAACAATTGATATTATTCCAACAGAAATCTCACCAGAAAAAATAATTTGTGGATGAGGATTGAGTTTGCCATATTTGAAGCCACATTTCTTCAGATATAACTATGTTAGCCTCTTGTGAAGACAAACTATAAGGCAAGAATTACTCGTTACGATCACACCAGGACCGTATCAGAGAGAGCCCAGTCTCTACTTTACTCACAACCTCATGACAGTTCACCATGGCATGTTTGTTTGAATCATCAATAAACATGTTACAATATTAATCAAAATAATGATCATGTTAATGTGTTTATTTTCCCCTCAGGTGTCAGTGAGGACTTCATTACCCAGAGTCCTTGGACAGGTATGATTTCTCATTCAGATTTAAAGCTTTCTCTTTATTTTTGTTTTCCTGTTTTGTTTACATAAAATAGTCCAGAATAGCTTCTTCATACTCAAATAACAGTTCAAACTTTAAGAGTCTTATCCACTCTGCCTCACCTGACAGATTCTGAGGTTCTGCGGTCCCATGGTGCCGGTGTACACAGCTGTAACTCTCCTCCTGGCCTGTGGGGGGCAGCTGTCCTTCATCCTCGAGTCGAGGCGAGCTTCAGACATGAGCCTCGTGGTCGGCAAAGGCCTGCAGCCGCATAAAGTCAACCTGCCTGTTTATATTCTGCACATCTTACTCAGGTAAGCTTTGCATGTGTTCAAGTCTTAAACTTAAACTGTAATCCCCACTCTCTGACCTTTCTTAAGCCTTTTATCACGTCCGACAGTTTTTGACTTTAATCTGGATGTTGTTTGGGATTATTTTTTAAAACACCTGAATATTATAAGACAGCTTTTGATTTTTTCTCTCCCCCTCTCTCTCTCTCTCTCTCTCTCTCTCTCTCTCTCTCTCTCTCTCTCTCTCTCTCTCCAGCTGCAGCTGGTTTGAAGAAAGCTGGTCAATGCTGTTCCTTCCTCTTATGGATTCCCTCCCTCTGACCACCCCTGATACAACTTTTCACGAGGGCATGGTTCCTGTTGAAGAGTGGCCACACCTCCTGTCTCCTCTGCTCTACATCTTTGGGGCAGCTGTGGCTTACTGGGGGAGCACTCTACTCCGTCTGATTATGCGACTAGTCTCACTCATATTAGCTCCACTACACAGGTAAGAAAGGATGTATGGGGTTTAATGTCAGTGTGTTAAAACCTCAGCCATGTGTTTGATTATTGTGGGTCTAAATGGATAATTGGCACAAAAGTTTTAGAGTTGATTGCCTCCTAGCTGCACACACATTTGACTTTATTGTCCACCTTTCATGCAGACCATCAGTCTCTAGAGACTGTGGCACGCTGAGCCTGCGGACTCAGCTCATCGTCATTCTATGTCTGGCTGTTTTGGGCGGGGTGTCTTGTGGAGCTTTGTCAGTCTGCTTTGCCTTTCTGCTCCACCTCTACAGGGTGAGTCTTTGGACACTGAAACTCATTCTGTGTCCTTTTATTGACATTAAGCAACAAAAGTTCATAATTGACTCTGTTTCTTTAACTACATGTGTCTGTCTTTGGTCACGTTTGCATGTGTAGGTCCTGAGGCTGCAGATGACTGAAAGATCTTTGAGCCACATGTTGAATCTGGTAAGATTTTCATGCTGACTTGTTTTGCTCCAGCATTAGCAGAGGGTCAGGGGATGATATTATGGCCTTAAGGGATTATTGTTGAGATTTGTTCACTTGTTTACAGCAGCATGTTTGTCACAGTGTTATTTACAAAGTAGTCAGATCAGCTGTGGGGGACACTGTGGTATAATGTGTGTTTTCTAAAACCTCCCCAGGCTCCCCGGAAGCACAAAGAAGCTGAGAACGGCACAGTCGATTCTGAAACCTTGAACAAACCTAAAGAATGTAACGGCGCCCCCTTGCTGTCAGAGTGTGCTCTGCAGGAGGTGAGGGACGACTTACAGCTCCACCTCTGCCTGTCAGCGCTCTTCACACTGCCTGTCATGCTCATCGCACCGACCCTCATCCACTGGATCCGCAACCTGAGGTACAGAAATACAAACTGTCAGACAACATGTGAGAGGCTGACAGCGTGCACAGTTAATCTTTCCTGTTCATGCCTGTTGGTGCTTTGCATGTGTTGGAAATGAAAAGTGTATTTTAATATGTGCAGAAACAGAACGGTCATGCCTCTTTAATCCTTTTTATGTTTTTAACTGTTTAAACTTGCCCACTGTGTTTGATATGAACTCAGTTTTCTGTGAAAGTCCTGCTTCCATGTTTTCTGAAAACAAATGAAAACTGGGCCAGGAGCTTGGTGCCTCTTTTGAACCTTCATTGTGATCCTCTGCAGGTATTCCCATCTGTTGGATCCTGACCCTTGCTGGCCACACCTCGTGCCTCTTATTGTTGTATACATGCTGCTTATCAACTGCAACACTTTCAAACTCAGCAACAGGTAAGAGCACATCACCACTAACATGCACACTTCCTGTTAGATTTATTAATTCCTTCACAGTGTTTCATTCTCTCTCTTCTTGTCTTCCAGTAAACTCCTGCCTCTGACGTCCTGCCTCCCTCTCCCATTGGCCATCGCCTTGGTGACCTTCTCTCCACTCCACCTCTACAGAGTCACCTACTTCCTGATGGCGGCGCTCGTTCCTCTGGCCTTGTGTAGTCTTCTTTGACGGTATCTGGCTGGTCTCAGTCCACATCTCTACCATAACAAGCCTTTCTCTAACTCACAGCTTTGCTCTATGAAGCTGGTTTGGGCACATTTGTCCCGTGAAGACTCACTCCATCCTGCTGCTGTGGAGCAGAGCCATAGACATACATAGCTTGGGGAACTGTCTGCTCAATGTTGGCGCTAAAAGCTCCATGGTAATTACACTAAGGTTTGCAATGAGAGGATGTAATAGCCTTGGAACATTTGGTGCGCTGAAGGATCAACCTAAAACCAAGTTTGCCTTACTCTGTGTATCTATAGCTCTGCCTTCGAGGAGCAACAACTCCACAACCAGTGATGCTACTGATAAAAGAGGTTCATAACAGGGTGTAACTGTTAACAACATTTTATTTTATTATATCTTTTTAATGCGTTACAGTGGCGTGCTCACTGCGCTGTAAACTCTTACACTGCCTCCTGCTTAGCTAAGACTTAAAGCTGTGTGTGATCTCACCTGTCGCAGAGCCGCTACGAAACAGTGGCAGAGTCGTATGCTCGTTCCATAAGGAAATCCAAAATGATCATGTTTACACTCTCCCTTATCCCCTTTAGAAACAGAGCTCTGACAATGGAAGCTAAATGAAGGTGTGCACGGGAAAAGGCTTTAGTGCATTTGTAGGAACTCTTCTATCTTACATTTAGAAGGAGGAAATCTGTCATCTCTGTGTTCTCTGGGGAAGTCCGGCATTTAAACAGGCTGTGAGTCACTGTTTTGTTCAGTCTTACTACCTGAGTGGATCATCAACATGTGGCAAACACTCACTGTTTCCCTCAGGAGGTAGAGGCTGTTGCAGACTGACTGATATTTTTAAAGAAGAGCTGATTTCATTTAAAATCTCCTTGGAGGAACTTTGAGTTTAGGTCAGTTTTGGCGCCCCCTGTGAACAAAGCAGTACCTTAACTCTTTAATGATCCTGTCTGGTACAAACCTGAGTCGTGCTTTCTGGTGAAACATCTCATCCTGCTTTATTGTAACAGACAAACAGAAGGCTATTGTGGCAGGGTGTCGTTTCACTTAGTCTGATACCTACCCGGCCGCAGCTTTTAAAGGGGTTACAAGAGAACACTTGAGCTTTTGTAGTCTGCTCCTTACCCCGTGTAAAACTCCTCACTGGAGCTTTAAAAGGGAAATTCACCTGAATTTTCTCAGTCCACGGCTTGACTTACCTTTACTGAAGATTATTCAACATTATTATATAGTCAAGATCAATGAAAGCATTAGTGGATATTTTTACAGCTGTAAAGTTTGTAACGTGCTGACAAACAGTGCTGTAAACTACGGAGTATGAGCTCACTATGATGCGCACCAATCTAAATTAACCCAGCCGTTGTTTTCTGCTCTTTATCTTCTGTAAAACATTTACAATTCTCATATCCAGGATTACCTGACAACACAAACACTGATACCGTTGTAGGCTCCTCCCTGTGGATAAATCCAACACACCCCTGTGGTCGAGCTCACACAGACCTGGAGCTTCTTTGAAATAAGCACTTCATCGTCTTGTGTCTTGAAATAATTGTCCAATATTTCCTTAAAGAAATGATTCAGGAACAGAAAGAGGAATTTGAACACAAGTTTGTGTTGTGCATGTTCACAGCCTTAAGTGTCCATTTAATATAATTAACTCAATACTCAGTTTTTGCCCTTTTCACTATTCTTAATGATGTCCTGCTCTGTTAACACAAACACATAACTCACTCAGTTTTAAAGAGAACTGTAAAATCAGACACCTGAATCTCTGTCAATGGAACTCAAAATGTGGTATGCAAGTCCAAATTAAGAGCTTCACAGTCGCACAATTTCTTCTTCTTCTTCTTCCTGGTAGGATGTTTAGGGTGAAATATCACTGCTGCTGTTTTCTGGCTGAAGAAGCATGCTGTTGAATTTTATATTTTCTGAATCTTGTTGCGATTTAATAAGTCTGTTTTGTTTTCTGGCATCAAAGCTGTAAAAGTTCTGAACATTCAGTTACACAGAGTTACACAAAGAAAGGCGAATAGACACATTTCCTCAGATTAAAATGCTAAATGTATTTTTCCACACTATAAAGATGATGTGTGATTACATAAGAATTGGAGGGGTACAGACTTTGTGTTGGAGCATCTCTAATCTGCAGAGGCATGCCGCCAACATTATTTATAATTATCCTCAAATTAGAGTTCAGCACACATTAAATACCTAGAAATCACACAGTTAAAACATGTGTAATAGTTAGGATGATTCATGTTTGACATGTGAAGCTTTTGAACTGGGGATTTCTGTTTCCACACTTTCCTCCAACCCTCAGTATGACTTGTTTTCCCTGCTGTGTCATGTGAGGTGTGCGGCAGTGAGGTTGAAATGACAGCTCGGTTGAATATCTTGGTTTCTGTTCTTGTTGACAATGTTTTTCTCTTCATCTGTTTGCACATACACTGACACCTCTCAGCCATTAGAGTTTCATGACTCATCTTTTGGATGATTTTCAGTATCTGTGGGTAACACTGTAGGCGATTAAGATTGATTTGCACCAGAGTTTTTTCTAAATGTTTTATTTTTCTGTTTCTGATTCTGTGTTCAGAAATGTGTCTTATGCTTTGTCTTACATCCTCCTGCTGTTGCTCACGCCCCCTCATGTCAGTGACGCAGCTGCTGTGCCTTTCTGCTCTCTCATGTATGCAGCAGTGTTTCTGTTTCATACCTGCCTGTCAGCTGGAAACCGTTCAGCCCTCAGCAGCAGTGTCTTTGCTCTATGCTGTGAATGTAAGTGTACTTCACTGGTTCTGTGTGAGTGTGTCTTTTCACAGAGTATTCCTCAAATACAGTAGTGACATTTTAAATGAGTGTGACTTTATGATAACAAGAGAGAACTCATTGGGGACCAAGCCTCGTCGCCAAGTAGGCATACAATCATTTGTCATCGTGCTCAGCAAAGCCCAACATGAATGTACCTACGCTGAATGTCTCTACCTGTGTTTGACTTTACACTGTTACTAGTGCTGTAAGTGATCCGTGCACTCGTCTGTGTGGTGCAGTTTTAGTGCTTTGAAATGCACATCGTCTGCCTCGTGGTGATTTTGGTGGCACACACTACTTTGTAGAACAAATCAGTAGAGATGAGTTTTTTTGTTTTTTTATATAATATTAATGTGATTTATATCGGTGTTCACTGTGACGATGTCGTAGTACAAGTTTTACACATGAAGGTTTCCTCTTTCCAAAATGGAAAATCAACACGTGGGGAAAATGTGATTTTTAGTAGTCGGCTTTTAAGATGATGCTCTTTGTGTTTTGTTTCATCGGAATTGGTTTGAAAACATTCAAATTAGATTGAAAGTATGAATAGAATTAAATTCAACATGTCATCAACACCCAATCATAAATACTGCCATTATGAAAACCGGTATGGACTGTGATCCTGTTTCTTTTCTTTGTTTTATTTCGGGCTGTAGAGCTTTTAAACATTTGTGCGTTATCTGGCAGCAAAGAACGGGGGGAAAGAAAGTGAAGTCATCAGTTTTCCAATCTTAAAACATGTTGGTATTGCTCTCTTTGTTGTGATGCTTTTGGATCAGGTCAAACAATGTTTTTTTGGAAAATTTCCATTTCAGTCTAATTTAAAGGGTGGGAACCTGATTCATCACAAATAATTTCCTTGACTAGTTCTTTATCTTCTTTTAAATGTATTTTAGGAATTAATCAAAACACAATAACAATCTAGCATCTTCCAAACACACTGTTTGATAAGTACGTGTCCGCTTTGTAAATGCTGAGCAGCTGCCCAAAACTTGAGCTGCATTTTTTTAAATAATCGACCATAAAAAAAAAACTCTCCACCCACCAAAAGTTGCAGAGTGAAACCAAATGCTCTTTTTTAAAACAGAAACATTTGCTTTTGTGCTTCTGCTCCTTGTACAGGAAGTTTTTCCCCATGATGTCATAAATATGTTCTAATGTTTCAAGCACACATCTTACATTTAGGTAAACTGTACAATAACACCATATGACAAACACACTACAAGTGAGTTCAGTTTTTAAAAAAATCTGATCCCTGCTGAGAAGCATTAATAGACTTTATCGTTTTCAGACTGGTACTTAGTGTTCATTTGCAGTCATAAAAAGGGATTGAATCTGACTTTTTCATTGTTTTTCTGGTGATATGGAAGTAATACTTATATTATACGTAACTAATGTCAAAGTGCTTTAAAGTCTGGTTAACCTATCAGTTACTTTTATCCTGCTTCTGCCTAGAGTGACTTTTAAACCCTGTAACCTCCTGCTAGCCGGCCCTTGTGCAGAACTAGTTATTCCTTGCTCAAAGCTGTACCATGCAGTTAGCTGAAGGGAGTGAAAATACATCACACGTCTGAGGGATGATCTGTTTTATTTATATTGTGTGGTGAGGCTCTAGTGTGGAAGAGTATGTTCTCCTCAGGTTAAAGTATAAATGTGTCAAAACTGATTGTGTCGATGTTTTTATATTTTTCACATTTTTAACTGATGTCATTGTAAATGGGCAAACTGTGCAATTTTTGGCACCATTGTTGTTGCAATAAAAACAAGAAAATACTCTAGTTGTTTATGAATTCATGAATTCTGTACATTTTTAACAGTAATTGTGTTTAACATATTTTGGGGTGTAAATGACAAGTAGTACTGAAGAGTTTTAAACACACCTGTAGCAGTGAATTGGACTGTAATGGCTCCAACATGTTCCCTGCAAATGTGCTGGATCAAAGTTTGTCATCTAGAAATGCTTGTTTTTGTCGATGGCAGGCTCTGACTGACGTTAAAACTGTGTGACAATGTGTGAATAGATCATTCCTACAATCATACACATGACTGCTGAGGAGAAATAGCTGTAAATCACTTAGAGCCAGACCTTGTGTTGCTGGTCCACTGCTGCCTTAGTTTGTTATTGTTATGGGCATATTGTTTTATCTCAACCAATCCCACAGAGGCTGAAGTAAACTAGCAACTCCTCTTTTTTGAAAGGCTAATACAAGGCTGTTTTGGGTTTTTAAAAGGATCTTACCTCAACAAAAGTGTTTTCTAGACCTTGTTCAGGAGCAGCCTGCCTTTACGTTTCAGAGACTACACAATAACCTGTCTCCGGGCTCATGTACATACCCCAAAACTAGGTCAAAGTTGTACTTCTTTTGAACAATGTAAACTTCCTTTAACAAACTTTAAGTGCCTTTTGCACACACAGAATATTAGTCCACTACAAATGGTTCAAGTCGATTTAAGTGAAGTGAAATGTATTTGTAAAGCTCTGTATCACAAAAGAGTGTGAGACTCTCACACAGCCACACTATGGGTATAATACCGATTGATGTCTCCTCTCTGCAGGTGCAACAAAATGAGATGTGAAACTGTGGCTTTAAAAATATAATGGGTTTGAAAGGACTTGTCTTAGAATGATACAGGATTTCTCCTTAAGCAAGTCAACATAAAAGGTTTATTAAGATCATTCAAAGCTTTTTTTCTGGATTATCAGTATTGTAGGTTATGATACAAAAATAATAATAACAGAAATAATGATAATAATAATAACTCTAGTATTAATAACAATAATAATAATGATAATAATAATACGAATAATAATAATAATAATAATAATAATAACTGTAGTATTAATAACAATAATAATGATAATAATAATACGAATAATAATAATAATAACTGTAGTATTAATAACAATAATAATGATAATAATAATAAAAATAATGATAATAATAACAAAAAAATTAATGATAATGATAATAATAAAAGTCAGGATAATAATAGCGATAATGATTATAATTATAATGATAATAATAATAATAATAATAATAATAATAATAATAATAATAATAATAATAATAAGACTATGAAATAATAACAAACCAATGAGGATCCATGAGCAGTATTTTCTATATTCAGCATAGTTTTCTTATTCGATATATTTTATTATGACTACTGTGGTGCTTTCAGCTTTGGTGCACGTGGCAATGCCTGTTCAAAGCTCAAACACTAAAAGTATCACCAAAATTCACGAAGGAAATCAAACTTTAAGAAAGGGGGAGAGTATTTTATTCATACCAAAGCAGGACAGAATGGTAAACAGACAAAGGGAGAGCGTAACTCTCGTAAATACAGATATTTTTCACTAAGGTTAGCTAATTATTGTCCAGCCGCTGAAATACCACGTATCCTTGTTTGCTCCTCGTGTTAATGTGCTTTAGTGCACCTCCTCCAAACGGCCACCAGAGGGCGCGATTCCCCTGACAACACCTGCTGTCTCTGCGACAGAGGGAGGTGTGAAGTCGCAGTACTGATGAATGAGTGTATTTGTACTCTGTCCCCGTGTTTACTTTATCGTGTTATAACTGGGGCCACCGTTTCACTGTGGCAGGAGTTCTTTGGTATGAATACAAGTAATCCTATTTTGACGCATTGACTTACATTTGTACAGAAAATACCATTATTATAGCTCTATGTTGACTACAGGCATGTTTATTCACCTGCGCATGTCTAATGTGGATATATTGGGCTCTACCTGAAGTAACCAGATCATTAGGAGGGAAGGCAGCAATACCACAACATAGGAATCAAGTGCTCACCCACAGGTAAGATTTCTATCATTATCAAAGAAGGCATCATGCAGAGTGAGCATTTGGAGTGATGTGTGTGTTAAAACGTGCAGTATAATATGTAAATGTATTATTCATGATGTATTGATGCATTTAAACACATTTTGTTGTTGCAGTTGGTCGAGGTCGAGACATTGTTAACTACTTTGTGTGGACATAGTTTAATCTGACTCTGTATTGACTGATCATGTGTATTGTGAATGTTATTCTGCAAAGCTTTAGTTGTCTGTATGATGTCGTCAAAGAGTATTAATATTTACAAAATGAAGTCGAAGAAGGCCTTCCTTAAAAAACTGCATAAAAGTGTAGTAAATGCACTGATCTGTATCTGTGCAGTGTTCATGCTCTACAGGTTGACAACATTTATCCCTCTCTCTCCCTCATTCTCTCATTTCTCCGCCCACTTTGGCGTTTTCCCACATTAATATGCAGTGTGTGTATATATGTTATCAAACAGCAGAAACTACATCTCAGTCTCTTTAAGCTTCAGATTTAATCCCTCCGCACCCTCCAGCAAGAAGACTCACACTCTACTGCACAGAAGAAAACATTACGCCATCCTCCGGCAGGCTACGATTTTCTGTTTTCTGTCTCTTCTAGGATTGACAGCGGTTCACGCTTTACCCAGTCATATTGTGTGCATCTGCCGGGACTGGTGGGAGGACGTCGGTACTGACTGCAGCACATTGCGATGCAGTGAGGGAGAAATAAGGATGCGATGCCTGTGTGAGCTGCACGCCTGAGGACTCAGCAGCAGCAGCAGCAGAGTGGCAGGGAGGTGCTGCTGGAGTTTATGCGCACACCTCTGGAGGCTGCTGCCGAAGAGGGCCGAGGTGTCTCTGCAGCGCCGCAGCTTTTCACAGGGATACCGTCTCGATACGTGACTTCGAGCCCAAAGCTGCCCTGGCTCGGGATCTGAGAGGGAGGGAGGGAGGGGGGTAGCGCGGCACCCCGCCCGTCTCTCCTCATTTGGACTGCAGGGATAACGACCTAAACCGTGATATCCCCGCGCAGACACCACTGAGCAGGTGCTGGTGGCAGCGCTGTCATCATCCGTTCACCGCGTCTTCCATCCCGCACCTCTGCGCAAAAGGTAAGCTCTGACACACAGTGCAGTCAGGAATGGAGGGACCGTGTAGGTGTTCATGGCTTCAAACAGTGCTGGTCATAACGATGATGATGATGATGATGATGATGATGGTGCTCAAGCAGCAGAATCTGTCATTTAACAACCGCAGCGTCGCCTTTTGCGTATCGTGTTCTGCTGTTGTTGTGGTTTTGCACTGAAGGAGATTATGGATCGATTTTGGTTTCATGCATGCGTCTTGTGCAAGAGATGCATAAAAAGAAAATGACGTAGGGAATTCCCACAGTAATCCAATAGCGAGAGATGACACCTGCACAATCCGCCAGTGCGGTCCCTGTATGGCCTGCTCAGTCATGTGCGCAAAGCGGCCGCGCGCGGCCTCGGCACAGCGCACAAATTGTTTAGGAATGATTAAAGTTGGAGAGCAAGTCTTATGTAACGTGATTTTTGCTGACGTGTTCCTGCCATAAGCGGGGGTTACCTTCACGTTTTCCTGCTCCAAGACGTTATCGTGGTCACAGTATGAGGGGTGCCTGTGTTTACAACACCATGAACGTTTACTCAGCACAGACTGAACAGATCTTTTCTTCTGAAATAATATCATTCAGGGATTAATTTATATTTTAGTTCTATGAGGCAAACATAAAGCCTGCAAAGCTGTTGATGCATTCTCGTTGAGATGTGTATATTTTATTTGCTTGATTGTTCTTTTTACTTTTTCCAAGTGTTTTAAAGGTTGGGTCTGACTCGATCTGACATATTTTCAAAACATGATATAATACACTATTCTGTTATTTGAGATGAACTCTTTCAGCAGAAATACAGCTGTGTTAGATTGTTGTCCCTGTAGATCATCACTGAAGCAGATCCTCTCTCGACATAAACCTGCGTAGTAATGCCTTTTGCAGATTTGATTGATGAGTAAATATTTATTCGTGAAATTTGGAGATGTGGATTGATAAACATAAAGGAGTACAGGGTGAGATAAAAGTCAGGACATCCAATCTGTTCTCCAAAAGCAGGCGTGACCACTTCATGATTTGTGGACTGTTTTTTTGCCACAAGTGACCGTCCTGGGACGAGAGGTCGGAGGGTGATTGAGCACTCATGAGAACTCATCATACAGTTTGAGAGTTATGGATTCAGATTTAGTGAGTGTTCACTGATAGCTTCTAATCAAGGCTTACATTCAAATGTCACAACACTAAACTTTCACTCAGTGGAAAAAAATGGTGCAGTCCAAAGAGGAAAAGAAGCCCAAAAGTAAGCCGAACATTTGTCCCACATTTGCATTTAAATTCTCTAAAAGGCAGAAACACCACAGCACGGTCGTGAGGTTAAGCTCAGTGACTTGAGACAAGATGAGTTGACATCCAGCAGACTCACTCGTCAGTCAAACCAGACGGACCCTTAAATATGAATAATTGAAAGGCTTCATGTCATTAAAACAGGTTGGTTACATAAAAATACACCCTCGTACAGACGTTAGGAACTGGGGACAGTGGCTTTGGCGAGCACAACTATTTCTGTACCAGGCTGTAAATGTTTAATTACACTGTAGTTAGGCGTTTTAATATGGGGCCTGATGGGGATTGACTTGCTTTTTGGATTCAGCCTCAAGTGGACGTTTTAGGGACTGAGTTTTTGCAGTATGTTTGGCTTGATTTACTATGGGACTGGATGTTTTCAGTTGGATTATTAAGAACGTGTGTAAGAGAGTAAAGAAAGCCCCTTCGACACATGATCATAAAAAACACCTTGTCTACATTCAGGTTAAAGAAAAGGGTTTCATCTGCTCGACAACTGAAGAATAAATGCACCACAACAGTTTGTTCGACCTTTTCATGACAGATAACAAAATGAAGCCGTCTCTCAGGTGTTGCTCTTTGTTGAAGCCTGAACATACACCAGTCCACCTACACATTTTTTTACCAAGTTACCTGACACGACCCTTTTCTTCAGGACATGTGGGTGTTTGAGTGATATCTCCTCGATTCGACTGATAAAGCAGTAAGTGAAAATTGAAGGAAGAATTAAATATACAGGACCTTTACGGACTAAAACGTCCTTTTGACAATCAACTCAAAGGGTGTAGACTATTCCTTCGTAAGTTCCTGATCAGTTGGACATTTGCTGATGCTGATAGTGACTGTGTATAAAGATGGATGATGTGTCCACACTTCCTCTTGTTGTACAAAAATGATACAAAAATATCTCCCTCAATGGGCTTACATTTTGTGCATCTGGAGCCAAAGTCTGCACAGTTGGGATTGACTGATGCAGCCATGATATTGATGTTTCTCTTCTTCCATTAATTAAAACACACATTTAGTGTTAGTATTAATTGTGTTTTCTCTGTCCAACAGAGTAAAATGACAGAAACCATGTTGGAGACAAACATATTTGTCATGTGTTTTGGTTCTATAAATCGACCCGAGGGAGGCAGGCTTTAGACCCATGCTACAGCCAGTCAGCAGGGGGAGCTCCAAATGTCATTGCTTTGCTTTTAAAGAGCTATCATGTCTTTAATCTTTTTACAGTCTATGGTTTAAACCATGAAGAAAGGGACAAAGGAGCTCTCAGTGCAAGACGAACAAACCACATCAATGTTTTGGTTCCACATCAAGCGTGTGCACCACATGAGCTGATCTGTGTTCACTCTAGTCAACGTGTGTTTCCACAGAGAGCACCGCAGCACGTCTCAGCTCTGTCCCAGACTCCCCTCTCCCTCTGCTTAAGTGACACTCGGAGAGAACCTACGTCTGGTATTTGTCAAGCTGAATAGAGCTGAACAACCTGGAAGGGAAGTCAGTTTCAAAATAAAACACCACATACAGAGAGCTGATGAGGGAGGGTAGAGCCGGTCAACTATCAATCAGAAGGTTGGCAGTTCGATCCCAGCTCCTGCAGTCACATGCCAAAGTGTCCCGCTGTTGTTCATGTGTGTGAATGTGTATGAATGAAATTAGCTAATATTGATGGTGCCTTACTACAGCAACTACTACCATCAGTGAGTGGATGTGGTGTGAATGGGTGAATGTGACGAGTAGTGTAAAAGCGCTTTTAGTGGTCGAAAGACTAGAACAGCGCTATATAAATACAAGTACAAGTCCATATAGATATATTCTTCACAATTACCGACCAGACACAAATATGTGATCCACGTTGATCACAGCTGGAAAATAATCAAAAAACACAAAATAATATACAAATGAACGGTAAATCAACCTCAGGAGGGCAACAGTAAACTGTTGTTGGTATGTGGTTCTCTGTATACATTGTTGTTATCCGTGATTACAATACTACTGTCTCACGTGATTTTGTAATCTCCAGCTGCTTTGAGTTGCACCCCGCTGCACAAAACTTCACACTTGAGTCAGACGAAGCCAAAACAGAGGCGCTAATAGAATACAGTGCAGAGGCTGTGGAACAAAGACATAAGCTCCAGAAACACAAAAAACATCTAGATCGATGCAGGAACAAAGAGTATAGTGTGAGCACCGGTGATGTGCTTGGGAACAGTCAAAGAGCTGGGGCTTCGTGATAGACAAAAGGGTGATCTCAGGTTTTCAGTGGAAAAGAAAAACATCCAGTGAGGAACACTCTCCAGGAAATAGATCTGTCATCATTCAAGTCCACTGTAGTCCACAACAGGAAGACAACAGATAGTTCAACACGAGGTGCTGATCAGTGATAAACCAAAAGATCAGAAAGGTCAGATTAAACTTCACAGAAAGGCAGCTGAAAAAGTCTTCTATTGACAGATGAAACGCAGATCCACCGTAGAGTCAGTGTGATAGGAGAGAATGTAGAGATGGTTTTGGATGACTCATGATTTGAAGCGTACCAAGTTATCTCTGAAACACAGCGGAGGCAGTGCCATGGCATCAGCATCGATGGTATCCACTGGGTGTGAAGATAATACTTAGACTTTGTATACAGATACACTTTCTGTTCAGATTTAGCTGAATCAAACAAAGCTGATTGGTCAGTGCTTCACAAAGCAGATAGACAATGACCCCAGAATACTGCAGACGTAATGCAGGAGGGGAATATTTAGCATGGCTAACACCCACAATCCACTACTCAACGTCCTGCCTCCCTCTATAAACACAAGGACAAAGTTAAGTCAACTTTTAGTTACTCCTCTTAATAACCATAATAGTGTATTGATCAAATTTCAGGTGATAAATTTACCCTTTAGTAGCTTAATCTTCAGTCATATATGAGATAAAAGGCCAAAGTTCCTTTTTTTCAGCTCGTCCAAATAAAAGTTTTGAGACGATGTTTCATTATTTATAAAGAACAGTATCGTTAGTGTCCTTGTAAATATCTTAACACGGTAATAGTGTTTCACTTAAGTATGACAAATACTTATAAATTATAAAACATGTTCAATTGGCAGAAGATCATTTACCTGTTGGATTACAAGAAGCAATACTGCAGTAAAAGTAATTCATAGTTATTTTTTACTGTAAATCTTGGCCCCAATCTGAGAAGGGACATTTAAATATACTTTGTTGTTAGTGATTGATTAATATTTAAATGTGATTTATTTTTCTAAATCATTGACAGAGATTCCAATATCATTAACATACTTTCCTAACCTCTAAAGAAAAACACATTTCAGTTTTTTTCTCCAATGAATTTCAATCAATATATATAGAGCTTTATGCAACCTTAATTTACCCGCATCAAAGTTAAAATGAGAATATATTTCTCTCAAAACAGTCACATTTTTCAGTTTGAACATTTAATATATTGTTTTTCAATAATATCTATGATGTAAATGATTTGCAAACCATCAAAAATGTCTTTGGGAACATTTTACCCGACGTCTCAAATCTTATGGAATAGGAAAATCGGATTGAAATTGAAAAAGATGAAAAATGAATTGCACTACCTATTTTGAATAGCAGATGGTGCTGTATGCATTCCATTTTTCTGGTTAGTGTCTCATATCTGTAGCTGAATAGAGGTGTACAGACTGCGACCATTTAAGCATTGTCTTTATTTATTCACCTGAGGTTGCACACTGGCAACATAAGACCATATGCCTCTTCAGGTGCCAAAACATTGAGCATTTTGTTATTTTATATGTTTCCATTGACTCCTGTTACTCTGCAATATAGCAGAGTAGCTTTTGCGTGCTTTTCAAACAAAAGCATGTTTGTTATCAAAACAGGAAATAAAGTAACCAAGGCGAATGACACTTACACAGGACTTCCACCAGATCTGTGTCTGGTCCATCCTGGATCCGCTGCGGTCCGGCTCAGTGCTCTCTTGCGTTTTCGGAATACAGCATCGAGCAGGACCGCCGAAGAGCTTGAGTCATGTGACCCAGAGGTTTTCCTGCTGTAATTACTGAATCAAGGATCTCCTCCTTCTCTCCTCATCCATGTTGTCTTTATGGTCCTCTGAAAACCTCTGACCTGTTGACTCCAGGTCTGGCTCCGCTCATCATGACGGTTTGTTGTTGTAGTTAAGTGAAATACGTTCTGGTGATAACACAGAGTGTTTTATTCTGAAAATTAACCGGATGTTTTCATTTTATTTTGGTGCCTGACTTCCTGTCCCGCTCCATCTGCTCTGTTGAGATTGATGCGTCGTGCTCCGGCATCAGGCAAAAATAGAAGTCTTGCGTATCTGATCCGGAGGGCTCCGACCTGCCGGAACAGAGACGCAGCCGGAACGCAACGTAGTGGATCCAGTGGAAGTTAACACTAGAATAGATTATTGAATAGATAATTGACTAGAATAGAAACCTATCAGATGTGCTGTGATGGAATTTGGCCATTAAAAAGTCAAAACAAAGCGTCACAAATACCAGATATATGAGGCTATCTCTGCTCTGAAGCTTGAACATAAACTGTGTTTCAACCTTTAAATAAATGTTAAAAAACAGGTTGTAAATGTAGAATTGTGACTTGTATCATGGGTTGAGTGTATCAGTACAGCCCTCGTTATTCCTGTTAAAAACCTGTCTTTATCAGTGTGTCCTTATTGAGGTGACTTGGCAAGCTTTCACTGATTCTGCAGGCTGTGAAACATTTCTTATGTACTCAGTGACTCAGTGAGTCAGGAGGTGGAATTGGACATTGGCATAGAGGTTGTTTAACCCTGAAGAGATGTTACTGCTTACTTCATGTATAGATTAGTTCTGATGCATCTTTGAAACCTTTCACTGTCCAGTTTCTACTTTTTACTCCCCTTCTTGCCTACCTGTTCTCAGGTTGTGGTTGTTAAATCCTCAAACTGTGATGTTTGGTATTTGAAACTTTGAAGTCTCCACCTGATCTGTCGGTATATATTTGTATGTGTCTGCGTAGAGTTTTTCTGCCTTTCACAAATTCATACTCAGCCCGCATTCCCATTTATAGAAAAGCAGACGTCCTTAACTTTGGAGAGGGTGATATCAATCAGTTTCCCGGCCGTAAATGCTATTTTGGGCTCGACGGGGCCTGTCATGAGGGATGCCTCCTGACGAGTGACTCATTCCAGACATGTACACCCAGGGCGATGTGTTTAGAGAAATACCCTGAGCGGGATGGGGCAGCTCTGTTTCTTTCTGGGAAGTGGGAACACTCTGGCACAAACGCTGTAGCCTGCGTTGTCTCAGAATGACTCACAGAGCTGCGTCGTCCAGCGGGGTCTCACTGCAGTCTGGTGGACTGCAGTCTTGGGTTCATGGTCAGTTTGCGAAGAGAACTTATTTACATCTTCTGAGTCAGTCCGTTTCCAGAAGCTTGGATAGGAATGTGTGTGTGGTTTTGTCGAGCTTTGTCACATTTGTTTTGAGTGTGTACTTCCTCTTGGTGCTGGTTCTGTGCTTTGTTTTTAACTGCATGTGTCAGTGAGGCACAATAAGACCTCAGTGCCAGCTCCCCAAGGTGCCCGTTCTGTCAGACTGTAAAGAGCAGCAGTCACCTCCACAGGGGCACAGAAGGGTCCCACTGCTGACATTTACACACACACACCAACACACACAGACACACACTCACTGCTAGAGAAGAAAAAGGGACGAAGGGAGTGTGAGGAAGAGGAACCCCTTTAATGACATCAGAGCTCTCACGGCTCACAACAGACATCCACTAGCAAAACAGGTTATTTTCATTATTGATCAGACTCTTATTTATTTTCTTTATTTTGATGATAAATGTTGAAAATATGTTTTTAAAATGCCGTCTCTAGAGCTCGAGCATACTGGCAGGTATGAAGATGAGGCATCCCACTGGTCTCACACTGATGGCATGATATGAACATCATCACTCCGCCCACTCAGTTGCAGTGATTTCTCCTGACTTCTACCTGCTGCCTTCACACATCCACTCACTCAGTCTTCTTGCAGACGTTAGGAGGCAGGGAAGAAAACAGTCTGCTTTAATTGAGGGTGGAAAATGTGGCTGCCCACTCACCATCACAGGACATTTTCAGGAGTAGAGTGCAAGTGAGAAAAGGACTTCTTAATGCAAACTTGTCTGCTAGAGTTAAAGAAACAGTTCACAGTTTAGTTTCAAGCCCCAAGCTGATACGCCACAGATTTAGGGTTGAAATAAGATAATTATATTTAGCTAATTTATATACATATTTATTTATTTTTAATTTAATTTAATTTTTTAGACTTTTTTTTTTTTTTATTGTGCAAGAAATTTGCTTTACAAGAAGAGGGTGACCAAATGATAGTAGACAGAATAACAAATAAACAAGGCACAAATGATGAACAACATAAAAAATGGACTAACAAAGAAGAAATAATAATAATAATAATAATAATAATAATAATAATAATAATAATAATAATAATAATAATAATAATAATAACAACAAGAGGAACAGCTACAAAAAACAAACAAAGAAAAATGTTTCAAAGTATTGAAAGTAAATAAATAAATATATTAATAATGATAATGAAACAGATAAGGCTGAATGACAGTTTCTTAATTATTAATTTCCAGAGGTTAATATTAAATAATAGAAAAGTATAAAAAATAGATACTAAAATAAAATAAAATAAAATAAACAAATGAATAAATAAAAAGTTTGTCTTGTGAAGGTTAATGTTTGTGTGGGGGTATGAAGGTTAGTGCATATCTTCTGATGTATTCCAAATATAAGAAATTTGAAGTGGAAACTCAGAAGATTGAGGGTGGAAATAAGATGATTATAACGTGATACCATCATCTCATAATCCCTGCTAGAATATATTTTTATCAAAATGTATCTTTTAAGAATAGCAGCTAAAATGACATACTGTTTCTTTAAATGAAAAGGTTATGAAATATTTGGTCAATCAACTCGAGACATGGAGACTAATTCTTTCAGAGGTAAATAAACACTGAAGCACAAGCCTGCTGCTGTTTACAAAAGTAAAGCCACTGCAGCACATGTCGGATGTACTTATGATAATGCACAGTGTAGACAATATAAGCTATTAAACATACGTGTGTATGTGTGCATGCATGTGTGGGTGCGTGTGTGTGTGTGTGCAGAGTAGGGCAGTGCAGGCGCCTGTGATTGTGAAGATTCAGCACATCTTATCCTTAGCACGAGGTGTCTAAGGGGAGGTGTACAGCCTTATTGCTACCGCCGTACATGTCAGTCATGCCTGTCACATGGGACGCTCCACAACACACCCTGTGCATTAACAAAACACACACCTGTCACAAAGAATGGCATTATTGTAACTCCCAGACACCTGAAAACCACCATGATGCCATCCTGTTGCAGAAACGCTCTCTGAAGAACAACAATCCTGCTCCTTCTGCCACACTCCATCAGATCCTGTTCTTTGGATGTGGCTCTTTTTAGTATTCCCTGCACAATGATGAAGAGTACAAAGTATGCAGTGCCTAACACGACAACAGCTCTCAGAGGTGTCAAATTTAACTGCATCTGAGATGATGCTTGGAGTTAGAAACAGAATTGTAGGATGTTTCTAGTGTGTAACTCCTCTTAGTTAAAAACTGGTGAGACCAATATACCAGTATGAATTTCAGAGACACTTTTATTGTGGTATGGACTTGTACCCAGAAGATGGTGCTCCAGGGCGCAGACTTGGCCTACTGGTTACGTTGTGTACCCATGTACACTGGAAAAAATGCCCCTAAAAAAAAAAAAACGAAAAAAAAAACTTACTTCAAGGTAAAAGTACATTAAAATAAACAAAAAAAAATCTGCCAATAGAATAAGGCAAAATTCTAAGATTTCTTAAAATAAGACGTAATATTTTGAAAACGGTGATCTTAAAACGAGCAGGGAAAACGTATTTTAATCAATATTTTACCAGTATTGTAAAGCTTAGTGTCTCAATATAAGCCAGGAATGTTAACAATTAGTATTTTTTCACTCAAAATAAGATTTTTGCACAAAAACATTTCAAGTCAACTTCTTCATTTGAGATTTATTCACCTTAATTTGAGTTGTATTATAGTGGCACTTCTCTAGGTTTAAGACCATCTTATACTTGAAATAAAATTACAAAATTTGATTTGAGCATTTTGAGATATAATGTCTTCTCATAGTGAGCTGGATATACTAATATTCAGTCATGTTTTTTTTTAGGATAAGCCAGCTATGCTCAAAAGTAGGTGTGTCATTCTTTGCATGTAGTTTTAAGAAGTTTATTTGTATCTGATTTGGAAGAAACAGTGCCTGAAAACTGTGACCCACCCTTAAAAAAACAACTTTTCTTTTCTTTCTTTCTTTTATCATGGAGCTGTTTTCTGATAGATTCTCCAATAAAATGCATTTCTTAAATCAAGTAAAGTGTTTGTCTTAAATCAAGATTATCCGTCTTCTTCAAATAAGATTTCAGCTTGAAAAATGTATGAAATGTAAAATAAACCTTGTTTCTTCTAAATTACAACTAAAAACAAGATCATTTCAAGATTGTTTGACTTAACAAGATATTTAAGATGCATTGTCTTAAAACAAGTCCCTCTATCTTGCTCAATTGTTACTTGTTAAGTAAATTTATCTTTAATTAGGTGGGAGAAGAAACCAGGAAGACTGTTTCCTTCTAAGAGACCTCCGAGAAACAGACTGGGTCTTATTCACCAGTGTGGCTTATATTCTTGTGACATCTCTATCAATGTCAGTCTGATGAGACTTAGGGTTGCACAATATGTCAACAATGTACGATGTCAAGTAAATGACCCTGAAACACATCATGCTTCTTTGTTGCATAATGCAAAATAAATAAACTTGAGAGTTTCTCTTCCCCAATGATCAATCTAATCTAACAGACCGCTGTGTCACATGACCGTAAACATGCGTATGACGTCGCTGCCGTCACAGATAATATCGGTGTTCAGTTACGCAATGGTTTGTGTTAGTTACAGCTGGCACAAGATGGTGAGCTTCAATCTCAAGAGGTTACTGTAACAGGGCTGGTCTCACTCTCGGAGCATCGTTAGAAATAGTTAGTGATACAAATAAAACAACTGCAGAAAAGAGACGAAGAAGAGAAGTTAGGCTGTGTTTATTCTTCTTGATTTTTCTCTAATTTTCACCCAGTGATATCGCAGAAAGATAAGATATCACAACGTCACTTTTTTTTTCCAATATTGAGCAGCCCTACTGAGAATCAATCGGTAATCCCACATCAGGTCAAAGCTGTACAGGGCAGTCAAATTGGGATTACAAAAGAAAAATAGTCTTTAGAAGGAAAATCACTGGGTTGAGTCCAGATTGTTCGTTGCCCTCTCCTGAGGTCAGGTTTTAGTCCGTGCTGCTGCATGTCGCTGATCGACACTCTTCATCCGCTCTGATGTGAGCCAAACTGGTGCAGTGTCTCCCACTCTACAGCAGCTTACAGTACAATGCCTGGCACACACAAGGGGGGATGCTTGGACCCCACTTATATAACAACTCAGCAGTTTTACACACATCTACCTTTGTGTCATTTCTGCTGCTTTATGGGAACAGCCCCTTCCTGCTGCTGCAACATGAACACACGTGAGCAGGATTTACGTATTCTTGCATCTGTGATGAAGGTTTTATTCCGTCATAAATCCCCTGTATGCAGTGTATGTGTGTGTGTATGTATGTGTGTTTGTGTGTGTGTGTGTGTGTGTGTGTGTGTGTGTCTGTGTGATGAAGCCACGCTCTGGTAATCTTGTCGAGTCAGGGACGTCCAGGCTTTCCCCATGTCAAATGCAGCAGATCTTATTTCAATATCAGGGGCGGCTTATTTGGAAACACAGCCAATCCACATACATCAAATCAGAGGCCGGTTCATCATTTCTGTGCAGTCGTTTCAAAATGCAAAGTGGATTGATTCAGAAGCTCAGGGGCAGTATATACAGGATATTGGACAATTTTTCATACATGCTACTGCTTTTAAATTGCTTTGGAGATTATTTCCAATCTGCATGGTGAAGAATTTCCAAAGTCACACACACACACTGACTGTCTACTATATTAGTTTAACATAGATTTGTTTCCATGTTGCAAAACAGTCTGCAAGGAAAAGAAAGAAAAAGATAGAAAAGTGATGAAATAACCGACTCAATGACATCCAACATCAGCTTGCTGACAACACAGTGCATTTTCTTCAGCCTCAATTTCCTCCTTTTTGTCACTTTGATAGATGATGTGAAGTAAGATGTCAGTGAGTGTAGTGGATGGAGGATTTGATGAGCTGTAACAGACAGGTGGACAAGAGGTTAGTAATTGTACTTCAGCTTACAAACACATTCAACAGCTGTGACACATTTCACATCGGCTATTGTTCTACTTAAATCCCGTATCATCTGCTGCAGCTTAAAAACAAATGGCACTACTTTTTGAGTCAAAAATAACAGTTTAAAGGCGCACACACCTTAGTAATTTTTACACAACATAGCCTACAGGACAACAATCATTATCTTCAGTGTTCATCCTGAATAAATGTTGATATATCAGAGAAAAGGAGCTCCTGATAACTCAGAGACTTGCATCTAAATCAAGTGGCAACCTCCAGTCTCAAAATATGAAGCCCATGCGGAAGTGTTATAAACTGCAGTTCATCGTGAATCCACTTGGGTCTGGCTGCAGAAACACCAGAAACCACATACACACCAATTCAGAAAATACTAACTTTGCAGCATTGATAAACATGTTTACAGCCTGGTTCAAAAAACAACTTTGGTCTACGTAGCTAATCTCTCTGAACGGGGGGTGAATTTTTTTCTAACGTGACGGTTCAGAAGATATTAAGATTACCAATTTTTGCCCAAATAAGGACATGACTGACTTGATTGACAGGCGGGAACACATAGCTGTTGACCAGGAGGCTCAAACCATGCCTCTTTACCTCACACTCTTTTGGATGAGTTCAACATTTCCAATATGGCTACCGCCGATGATTGGCTTCAAAACAGCGCTCAGGAACAGATGGGTGACATCACGGAAACTGTGTCCATTATTTATACAGTTTATGGTTAGAATCGTCTGTTTTCATGTTTTCCAGTTGTGTGAAAGTAATCAATGTATAGGTGAACGGAGTGGATGATGTACTCCACCTCCACCCATTGTAAAAAAGTGAAGCCAAAATATCCTTTACTCTGTTAATCTACTCAGTGCTGCTGGAGCCACATTTACCAGCATACGTTATACCTCTTTTTATTTCTAGAACAAAACCACTTAAAAACTACTGATTACGAAATTATGAGTCCCATGATGAATGAAATGAATGTTCAAAATCCTGATTTGTCTCCGTTAACTGAGCACCATAGAGTTTGGTCATTTTAATATTAAGGTGGCGTCTTTATTTCAGCTTGGAAACACGTAATGACTGATGGTTTATTTCTGTAGCATTTGGAATTTAGCTACTTTGGATTCTGATCTCATGTTCTAAAGATGGTGTCTCTGAAGCTTATTTTGGGCTGGCCATATTATTTATGCATGACACATTAATAAAAAATCTTATCAATTACCGGCTAAAAATACCCGGGCCCAAGCTGAATTAAAATCCCCCCACACAGTCCCACAGTCTTTAGAACGCTTCCCCTTTCGCATGAATACAAAAGTCAGTCATTAGCTTTAAGAAGATGTTGTCGCCCACATCTCTGATCTGTTGGCTCAGTTCAGTTGCTGCTGGTGATAGATCTGATATGACGTCTGTAATTTGTGTAAAAAAAACAGTGTTTCTCATTTAGCATTGTAACATATCCAGTAACTTGTCATTCAAACCTTGACATGCAAGCAAAAATGCATCAAATTATTACTTTCATATCAAAGTATTTGAAGGAGCATTTAGACTTACGTTCAGTCATTTGAAAGAGTGTCATCTGACTTGTGGATTTCCAGTTTTGCGTATTTGAAAGCTATGTACTCGACAGTCCAAATGCTCTTATTGAATACAGTGGTGCATACAGTGCAGCCCACACACTGAGGATCAATGGTTTCACAGCATTCACAGCATCACTGGACAGCTCAGCTTTTGAGACATATACCCACTTAAAATGCCAAAGATATCAGGGCTTAGCTCAGACTACGGCCCACATAGTTTTCCGGTGACTGAACAGGCGCGTATTAGCTGAATATTACCCAACCTTTTCTCCATCCCAAAGAAAAAGACTAACTCTTCTCTTCAGCCTGCCTAAAAACCAGCTGCCTTGGGCGAGACTCTGAAGTCACATGCCATCCTTCCTTTAAAAACAAAATGGCTCTGATGGAGACAGCGCTCCCTAGACGGCTCCCAAGCTGGCATTTGCTGATTGAAGAGTTTCCTGGGAGGCAGATACAGCTGCCTCGTCTCCTTTGACTGAGGCTGCTTGTACCCACAGAAACCACAGAAACCCAGATGCAGAGATGTGTTAATGTGTGTGTGTGTGTGTGTGTGTGTGTGTGTGTGTGTGTGTGTGTGTGTGTGTGTGTGAGTGTGTGAGTGTGAGAGAGAGAGGTGGTGGGATGATGTAAAGGGTTTTTTTTCACTAGTCATACAGAAATTAATGAGTCAAGCAGCAACCTCCGGTGTTGAAAAGCGGAGCCAATGCAGAAGTGCAAAAAAACGCAGTTTCTCGAGTGTCCTCTTGAGGCTGACTTCAGAAGCCAAGGGATCCCTCGTAGAGCCCAACATGTCCATCTTAACAGCAGAACATGTTTAAATCCTGGTCTATAAAACATATATAGAATCATTTTGGTCCCTGCAGCTCATTTCCACTTTAATCAGTCAGAGATGAAAAGACGGGGTGTTGAAAACGGTCCCCCTCATGGCTAATGATTGTTAAGTGTAACCATTGCCTTTGTACCATTTAGGCAACTTTCTACTTTTCATGTTTTCTTTCTTCTCTTTCCTCACCTTCAGGTCCCCCTTGCTGTTGGATAACATGCAAGGACCAAAAAGACAATGATGGACCCTCTGCATCAAGAGAATAAACGCATCACTGCTGAGGCTCGCAGATGGTTTTTGTCATCAGCCCCTTCAAAAGTTTTCTTCAAACATGAGAGTTCCAGTTGAGTCAACGTAGAGAAATCACTTCAACAACCAGCCTAGTCAATAAGAAGCTCCATCTCATCTCCCCCTCGTCAGGGGCCGTCTCAGCAGCTCTTTTTACTTCTGGTTGTTGCTCCTTTACCAGCCGTTCATCATGCGTCCCTCCCTTGCCACAGCTGTCCTACCGCCCAGGACCCGTTCCCACAATCCACCCAACCTTGCAGTCGGGGGCCGTGAACACCTGTCAGCGCCACGGAGGCGCAGTCCACATCTCCGACATACACTGAGTCCGGAAAACCTTCGAACTTTGGCAGAGAGGGGCGGAGCCTCTGTTGACACTGTGTCTGTTGTCAGCAGTCCCATTGGACTTCCACGAGCTAACAGTGACACTGATCTGGTGACCTCCCAGAGCCGGTCCTCGCTTACGGCATCCACTTTGGAGTACACGCTGAACCGTGGCCAGAACCTCGTCATTTCCTGGGATATCAAAGAGGAAGTGGATGCTACCGACTGGATTGGGCTGTACCACATTGGTGAGATGATTTTTTTTATATATTTACATTTGTAGCTCCTGGTCAAGCTTCTTTAAACTTTTCTGGGGCTACTCAAGATCCAAGCTCAAGGTTCAAGACAAGTCCAAGAAAGGTCTCAGGTTCTTGAGAAAAGGTTCAAATCAAATCACAGGTGTTCAGAAGCAAATTACAGGTTTAGACAGATCCACTCTTATGACAGTTTCTTTCAAAGCCTTAATGATTGTGTAAAAGCATACCTGTAATGTATTTATAGTCGTAAGGGTAAACATGCAGGGCACACGGCTATGTGAGGTCTTCCTGTTGTTCATTTTTAATGTTCTGAGACTTCAGGATGTGAGAACTTGAGATTTGACATTGCTTTAAGTTGAAGTCAACTCTCACATAAGGGCCCTTCACCAGTTACTGTTACACTAAATACTGATTAGTTGCATGTTACATGTTCATGACGTCTTTTACTTTCTACCTTTTGTGCATGATAGATAATAATGCATTGATTCCGTCTAGTTTGGACACAGGTCTACTAACTACTCTGTTTTAGGCTGATCTGAATTGAATGATAACTCACTGTTGTTTTGAGGAGAAATCAGCTGGTAATGAAACAGGCTGAGACGAATACCGATGCCTCTGGAGGAGCTGAAAATGCCAACCTGACCATCAGAAGAAGACTGATTATTATTTTATAGTTATTTTATGCTTGTCCCTCCTGCCACTGGATAAGTTCCAGATGAAGCGAATAATGACAGATTGCACAAACAGCCTTTTTGATATTTTTCACAGGAGGCATGTGGGTCACGTTTCGTCAGCACCACGCACTCCAGAGCTGATCCGTGCCCACTCTGGTCAAAACACGGGAACAGCATATACCATCTGGTTGACTCAAAATAAAACAGCATGTACTGACTCCTGACGGTACATTAGATCATACAGATAAGAAATGATTATTCATGATGCATATTATTAATAACTACAAAAAGCCACATAGTCGTGAAACATGAAATCAATAACACTTCAGTGTTTCTGTCATACCCTGTCTTACAGTAAACATAGAAGTCTTTGAGGTGTTGTTTATAGTATTTTTGATATTATCCTTGTTTATTTTAGACTCTAACATATTACATATTTAATCCTCAAATCCACAACAACTCCTGTGTTCACATGGCATTCATTTTTAAAATACATAATGAGATAAACTCAGACAGACTGCTTTGAGTCAGAGAAGCTTTCAGAGCAGCAGTGAGCCCAGAGGTAACATCAGTTTTCATCGTACGTGCAGAACAGCAAAGCATCGTAAGATTATTACAACAAGTGTGCTCAGTGATCTCCTGTATTACTTTTCACCAGGATGGACAGATCCACCTGACAGGTTGAGTCTGATATCCGTCAGCACACAGGTCAATGTATTCCCCCCCTGTCAAATTCCTGTCTCTAAGCAGGATCAGAGAGACTTTATTGGAGACCACCCCATTTAAATCAGAGCGGTGCACGCTTTGTGATGGTGTGTATGTTATTGTATACCGAGGCAGAGCTGTTACATGTTGACTCAACAGCTCCTGTTGCAGTATTGACTCGGAGTTGGAAGCTCCTACATAGGACTCTACCTGGCTACTCTCGACTCCTAATAATAAAACACCCGGATCAGCTGAAAGCTTTGAGGACAGGCAGGGTCAAGACTGCTCGGATCCTGGACGTCTGCAAGTTTCACAGATAGCTCCCCAAATACTGCAACTACACCAATAAATACAATATTAGATAATTACTCTGAAACGGGTTCATCTTTCGGACTGAAATGTTATATTTTTGCTTCTTTAGTTTTAGATATTCCTGCTTTTTATTGGTTGTTGTTGTTGTTGTTGTTGTTGTTGTTGTTGTTGTTGTTGTTGTTGTTGTGTATTTTGGACTGTTGGGTGGATATAAAGCAGTTTGAAGATATTATTTGGAGCTTTTTAAAAAATAGCAGTGAGTCATTTTTGACATTTTGTGCACTCAAGGATTGATCAATGACTCATTATATAATCAGCAGAAATAATTGTTATCTGCAGTCCTACAAGACAGACTTGCACTTAGATTAAAAAAGTAAGAACTGGTCTTGAGACTTCAATTGGGCTTGTTTGCTCTCAAAACAACCAAAGGCTTCGCACGACAGCAGAGGGTTGGATTTGCTGCTTTTTACATTGTTCTGAAGGTCAATTCGGAATCAGATTTTCATCTTTTCATCAGTTCTGTAGAGTACCACTTTGATTTAGTGATGTTAAATGAAAATCCGACCTCTGTCTAGTACATCCAGTAGTTTCATAAAACCTACATATTTCAGGAGCAGTGATGTTCCAGTGTGTATGACAAAGAGATCCCTTTTATTGTTGTCTTTAACTCTACCGTTAGTTTGCCTCTTCCCTGTCACAGAGAAACTCAACATCACAGAGTGAAGCAGAAACTCAGAGTTGTCTCTCACGCAGGATGATTACGGGTCTAAATCAGTGTCATTTACAGGAAAATTGAAGTCACTGAGCTATTCAGCGTGATGTATTGTGTTAGTAATGGATAATGGATTTCTGAAAACAATGAAGTCATCGACTTACAAGAGGTCACACAAACCTGCAGTGTTACAGAGAGCAGTTTATTCTGAGCACTATGACTTTGCTTTATGAAAAAACTTGGTCAAAGGTTTTTAAAGTTCTCTGCCAAATGAGACCCTCCAGGACCTAACTGGTCTGGTGTGTTGACTTCATTGTCTTAACCTTTCCCTCGTAGGTGAAAATGCTGTTTAGGAGAAAGAGATAGGGTAGACTGCTGGAGCCACGTGTCAGGGGCGTCAGGTCACTTCATATTGATCATAAGGCAGCTAGGACTTCATTACCTGCTCCAGGGTCTTAAACCCCAGAGGGGCTACCGCTTTCCTCGACTAAGCAGACATTCAATGATAAGCAAGTTGCCCTCCCCTCTCTCACTCTCCTTCAAACATACACACACAGGCATGCTCATACACACATATATTCTGCACACACACTCCTTCTCCTCGGTCAGCTGAGTTTGGTGCTTCATTAATCTGTGTGTGAAAGTGCTACGAACAGCGGAATTCCCCTCCCTGTTTTTAACTCAGAGGAAGTTTAGGATTTGTCCTTCTGGTTAGAGGTTGTATGAGGGCTATTTTTAGAATGGATTTCACTGATTAAAGGCAAAGTTGTGTTTTTTAAAAGACAGAGTCCACAGACTAAACATAAAGACAGGCAGAGCAGATGCAGCTTTGTTGCAGTTTGTTGTAGCAGGAGCAGGTTCCAGGAATAAAACATGTGTCTCCTGTTGTTTAGTTTAACATTCTTTGCTTTGAATCAGGAGGAATGTCAACACAGCGAGCACGTCATATATCTTAAAAGTGAACACATACTCAGAACTAACTAACATCTATTCTCCTCTGCAGATGAGACCAGTCCGTCCAACGTGTGGGACTGTAAAAACAGAGGGGTGAATGGCACACAGAAGGGTCAGATCGTTTGGAGGCTGGAGCCGGGGCCCTATTTTATGGAGCGTAAGTATCCAACAGAAATCACAACTGAGAAAAGAAGTCAAGGCCTGATCTTATCACTCTGTCACATAGTCACCATTTTGGTCCTCAAGTTAAAAAAAAAGAATGTATGCCAAGTTTATTGTGGACGTCTAAACGCTATTAATGCTAAATGTCGTCAATTCAAGTGATGAATTCTTCAGCTTCTTCTATAACTGACTGAGAAACTGAGTTTGTCAAGCAGGGCCTGCAGTGCCTTTATGTATCATAATGCATTGCATGTCACAGTTTTGTAGTAAAGTCACCAAAACCTCTGAATCTGAATTAGCTAACTGTAACATCTCACTTACTTTTCTGTGAGCGTCTTGGTCAGATGTCTGTTAAAGTTTGAGTTTATCCCTTTCTTCACATACCTCAAATGTTGGTCTGCTCTTGCTTGCCTTTACTGTTGAATCTTTGAAAACTCACGATTCATGGCACCGCTTCGTCATCTTGGCAGGAGCTTTTGCTGACCAAGACAGCATTTGAACATACATGTAGATGAACACACATGCACAAACACAAACACACTGATTATCTGATAAAATGTATTATTGTATGGAACAGGTACCAGGAAAAAAAACATAATTACTGGGGAAAAACAAAGGTTAAAATGTACCAGCTTTAGCATTGTATTCAAAGGGCCGTAGACATGAAATGAGCTCGACAATGGGTTAAAAATGTCACATCTTCATCTCCATCTTCAATGTATGATTAATGTACTGATCATATCAATATATTCACTAATCTATGTATGTAACTACAGTATTGGGATTGTTTGTGTTGTTGGTTATATGTCTGTTAGTATGTTGTCGTTGTATCTTGTCTGTTGCCGCTATATTTATGGGAAATTAGGCCCCCTATTAAAAGCTTGAAATAGCTTCCCTGAGGTCACCCATTTCCACACATCCAACCATTGTGAAAATGTTAACTGAATATATATAGATTTATATTTGTGAAGATGTGTGTGAATAAACTAAACTGAACTAAACTAAAGAGCAGCAGGGTTTGCCTGAGAGACACTGAAACAACTGCAGGATTTGTAACAATAACTATCTATAATGATTAGAAGTATGAATGTTCTTCTGAAATAAAAGGTTATAAGTTCCATAAAAGCTAATCATGACATTAATTGTTATATACTGCCATGTTCTAACAAGCAAACAACAATAAATTTCCCCATCACATAAGTCTTTGCTCCTTTCTCTGCAGCTGAGACGAAGATCTGCTTCAAATACTACCACGGAGTGAGCGGGGCCCTCAGAGCCACGACACCCTGCATCACCGTGAAGAACCCAGCTGTCCTGGTGTGTGTGTGTGTCAGTTTATGTGTGTGTGTCTGAATCAATGAGGTTGGACCCTCTCGTGTCAGGTCAGCTCTGTCGTAATGTTTAGAATATAGTAAAGAGAGCAGAGATTAAAGAGGCAAACATTAAAGTAGAATCATTTCAGCATTATAGTTTTGTTTGTTGGCCTCCATCATGTGAGAACTGCCCACTCAAAGGCAATGCAGTCATGCACAACAATGCTGGAAAGTGTAACTGATTCTTACATTTCATGTTTGTTTTCAGTGTTAAACCAGCGTTATGTTGTTGAGTGTGTCAACAACCAGGGCCAAATTAACCTAGTCAAATAACTGCACCTTGATTTGTGTGTAATAGAGCTTCCTGTAGGCACACAAGTGATTCTTTATATACCACATGTGACATCATTTAGGTGATGTGTATCTGATTCCCTTTACTCCAGTCCTGATCCGTACCACAGTATGATATCTATGAAGTTAAAGGATCACACAGCTGTGGCTGAACATGTTTCTATGTGAGTGTTTTGTTGTTCTCTTACAGGCGGAGGGGCTGTCAGAACAGGTGGGCGTTGAACATCCGAGAAAACTGATCAGCTTTACTTTGACCGGTGAGTTTGACGTGTCTGACGACATTTCAATAGGTGTTGTAAAATGATTATTACTCTCGTCATTTTCACGTACAAATGAGATAACTTCTGGAAGTGAAGCCAATGACTTACTCAAGTCAGTATTGAAGCCCTCAAAAACTGACATCAGACTTTTGGTTTTTAGCTGTTTTGCCATTATCACTAACAATACACAGAGAGCATTACTGTCTAACTCGCCTCTACTTCCTGCGATAATGTCTTTCTCTAAGATCTCCGTGCAACCGGCCTAAAGAAAGGGATGTTTTTCAATCCTGACCCGTACCTGAAGATGTCCATCCACCCCGGGAAGAGGAGCGTCTTCCCCATCTTCAGTCATCACGGACAAGAACGACGATCAGCCATCATCGCTAACACCACCAACCCCGTCTGGCATGGAGAGGTGACATTTTTAGACTTTCACAAATTCAATATACTATCAATAAACTGGGAATGTATTGAGTGTTCATGTTTTTGTTCGTCCACAGAAATACACATTTGTAGCACTAATGACAGACATCCTGTACATCGAGGTAAAAGACAAGTTCGCCAAAAGTCGACCAATCATTAAGCGCTTTCTTGGCCAGCTTACCATCCCTGTGCAGAGACTTATCGAAAAAATACCAGGGTAAGTAGAAAATACAGAGTCCTGCAGATATTCAATCACACACAAACTCTGGAGATGTTTTAAAGTCAGGTTCAGCTTGAGGTCAGTCTGTAGGACAGTAGGACTCATTTTATGACTTCATTACTAGATTGTATATTTGTGTTGAAATGAAGGCTCTGTGTTTTTTATGTTTTAAGCATAAAAACATTACTAGGTGCTAAATTGTTGTGGATCTGCCCAGGTACACTTCAGCTGGCAGAGGCGAGACAGACTGTAACAGTTCCAATGTACTGTTCTCCTTGGAGACAAGGACAGCCAATTAATCTAAGTCCAGTAAAAGTTCATGTTTTTATTCCAACAGGCTCAGGTTGTTTTTTTAATTTGTCTCTCAACATTACAGAAAAGACTCCTGCAGAGAGGGAGCTTTTTGATACAATGAGATGCTTATTTGAACCCGTTAGAGTTGTTTCATCACACTCTTTAAAGCCACTAGACTCCATTCACAATAACAAGAGTCATTTTTAGAATGCAGAACACTTCAGCTCATTATCATACTGCTGTGTGACTTTGGTGTTTTCAAGTTTAGGCTTTCCCCAAACGTTCATGTGCATGTTAGTCTTTCAGAACAGGGAATTCATAAAAATAAGGCCCAGGTCAAAGAATATTCAAAACAAAGCTTTTAAGATTTGAAGTGTGCTGAAGTCAAACATCATGGTGTTGATAAATCTGTTTTGTCTCTTTGACAGAGTCCAGCCTGTAAGTTTCTCCCTGTGTAGGCGCCTGCCCACTGAACATGTCAGCGGACACTTGCAGTTCAAAGTGGAGCTCACATCGACTGGACCTGACGGTATATCTGCACTTCCGTTATTTTATTCATCCCTTGCTTCTTAATGCATTTCCTTGGATTTTGTCTTTTTAACACAGATGAAAAACCCTCTCTGCCTCCTCTAGGTGCCTCCCCTGATTCAATCATTGGCATGTCATCATTGAACGGAGCTCCAGGGACTCCATCAGACGATGAAGACCTGCCTCATCACCTTCCAGGAGTAAATATTGCAGGAGTGGTCTCTGCTGGTCCGTCTCCAACCGGCTCACAGGGTTCACAGGGTATGTGGGAAGGCGGGGCAACGGCCTGTACAGAGAAGGACTTTTCTCTTATTGGAGCTGAGGCAAGATATGTAGACGCTGAAAGCCTGTCAGGCCATGAGACGCTCCATAGGTCACTCATTGAGGGCCTGGATGCTATTGAGGCACCCAAAGGTCCTGGTGAAAGACCTATGGGTGCGGCTTCACCTAGACTGCGTTCTAGCTTCCCCACAAACACCAGGCTCAGCTCCATGCTGCACATCGATTCAGACGAGGATGACGAGAGGTCGGGGGCCAATGACATCACTCCCGTGCCGCTGTCACCGTTGCTGATGAATGGAGAGCCTCCGCAAGTCCACGATGAGGACGACCCATTTCCTGAGATCCACCAGGAACCTGAGCAGCTGGATTCCTCGGTGCTGCTGGAGGAGCCGGGGGGCGCAGGCTGTGCAGCAATTGACTTACCCCCTGATTTAGAGGTGGCTTTGGCGATGGGGGCAGGTCTGGACTTTGACGACGTTTTGGAGCCGGACGTCTTTTCTGAAGTGGACGAGACTCCTTTCACAGAGGCGGTGTCCCATAATCCTTTGCCAGAGGGTGGAGAAGTTCCTGAGGAAGGAAGGGGGCCTCTTGAGGACCCCTCCTCAGAGATTGACACCTGCTCTATGGCAACAGCCCAGCAGACTGTTGCATCATCCTCAGAGAGCTGTCCAATCACACTGACGACAGCTGTGGTGAGTTCATTAATTAAGTGGTCACGACCAAAGACCACAAAACCTCTGGGTCCCTGTTCTGACTGCAGCTTCTATTTATATTTATGATTACTCTACCTGCATTTCATGATCAGTAGATTCAGTGTTTGATCAATAAAAACAGAATACAGTAAAAATGTCACCTGCTCTTCTCAGTAGAGGATTACAGGATGTTGATTTTTAATCTCAGTGAGCTGTCACATTTGAGAAAATAAAAACAGACGGTGGTTGAGATTTTCAAGGTAAATGATATTCTACATTGTGCTTATTAATTAGCTAATAACGTAGCACTGTAATCTCCCACAGTGTGAGCTCTACACTGTTGTTGAAAATGATGCTGCTCTTAAATATCGTCACTATCTTTGATGTATTCTTGATCTCTGAGTGAATGTGTAGCTACAGTCCACTCTGCTGTCTGAGTGTCATTACTGTCCTCATAGTGCACACATTGTACTGAGCAGCAGACTCCTCTGGGTCCTAGCCCCAGCTGTGTCTGTGTGACACTGCACCATAATACATAATTCAATACAAGCTGTTAGATGCACAGTTTGGCACTTTGAGTTTGGATGATTTTCATATTAACTGACTCGTGTTGTATCAGTATGAATCTGGGAACAGAGTGTGAGTGTGAATCTGAACCAGTTTAAAGGGACTTTAAGACAAATGTTCATTTTTTTATCCTCTAGCTGACCCACCTACACACCGATAAATATCTGCATAAACTTCAACTTTCTTTGGTTACCTTGGAGACGGAGTCTATGCTGCCTCATGTTGTCGTTTTCTGACTTTATTCACAGATTTAGGTGGCAGTAGGTGTGAAGGCCTTGCATGTGAATGTATTTGTGATTCAGCAGCTTCATTATGAAGCGTTAATGTGAGGCTGATTTCATGTGTTTCTGTATAACAGGGATCTTTTCTACAGACCACACTTGTTGTTTTTTTGTATTCATGGGGTATCCTGTAGGAAACGGAGGAGGGGGCGGAGACAGCCATCGATCCTGGGGGAGATGTCGTCTCTAGCATCCCACCGACCACTCAGGCTGTGGACGATGAGGGCGGTGGGCAGGTCAGCGGTGGACAGGTCAGCGGTGGACAGGTCAGCGGTGGACAGGTCAGCGGTGGGCAGGTCAGCGGTGGACAGGTCAGCGGTGGACAGGTCAGCGGTGGGCAGGTTAGCGTCACTGAGGCTGCAGGAGAAGCTCCTCCATCCAGCGAGCCAGCCCAAGCCCAGGCAGAGGAGGTCAGCGTGAGGAGGCTGAGCATGCAGGCTTCTGGGGGTGTGGCTGAAGAACTGGATGGAGTGGTGTCAAAGCCACAGGAGGAGGCGGGGTCTGCAGATTCTGAGCAAGTCACCACGGAAACAGATGGGGAAGACGGTACTCAGCTTTCATTGACTCAGTGTTTCTGCAGAGCAGATTTGAAATAGAAACCAGAGTTTGAGTTCTGGCTGGACTTTGTAATCCACAAAGTGTTTTTGATTCTCTAAAGTTAACCGAACTGTGTAAACAATAGTTTTAACATTTCCGTATATTTGAACATTTTACTATTTTGTGTTCAGGTTCCCCTGTAAATGGCCACCCTGTACGTTCGCTTCCTTCTGTGCGTCATGACATCCACCGATACCAGCGTGTGGACGAGCCTCTACCTCCCAGTGAGTGTGTGTGACTGCATGCTCTGTATTGTTTGTCTATCGTAGCTGTGTGTCTTTGTGTGTTCTTGTGTCTCTTTGAATACTTATGTGTCCATGTACATGTCTGATTGTTTTACTCCAAAATTGAGCTATAAATCTCAGGCTTGTTTCCAACAATCTCCACACTAAGACTGACTGTCGACGTCACTATATGATGAGACAATGATGAAAAATTAGAGAATACAATCACCTGAAGTTTTTTCATTAAGTTTCAGAAACATTATCGAGTGATTCGGGATGCAAACACTCCCTAATGTCTTATTTTTGTCTCCTAGGGACCTTAATTTGTAAAATGAACATCCTGCTGATTAGACTGTTAGAGTTCAGCATTTTGTCTTTGCACTGTTTTCTGGAGTATTTTTCAAAAAGGATAGATATAATTGCACTCAGTTATGTTCATATTTTAAAAAGCATCCCGACCTCTGGTCTGTAGTTTGATGTAATCACGTGTCAGTAATTGTTCTCAGCATTTATATTAACAGTTAAGTTCCCCTGAGGCGTTAAAGAGAGACTGTGTATCAATTATTCATTTCCTCTCAGATTGGGAGGCTCGGATTGACAGCCACGGCAGGATCTTCTTTGTGGATCACGTGAACAGAACCACCACATGGCAGCGTCCCACCGGACCTCCTGCCCCGCAGGGCCTGACCCGATCTAACTCCATTCAGCAGATGGAGCAACTCAATCGCAGGTGCACTTTCTAAAACAAGAGAATTATGATAACCATTGAGCTCTGTCCCAAGCTGTAAATATGTATTTTGAGAAGTAAAGGAATTGTGTTGTATCTTGCTAAACCAAGCAATGATATCAGTGATGATGCTTTAGAAATGTCCTCTCACAGATGCACTCTTCTGTTCTGGAGTTTGCTTTAATGGAACAAGCCTCTGGGTTCGTCTTTGCTGCTCTCAAGCTTTGTTTTAAGTAAAGTAACTTTGAAAACACAAAGGCCTACAGAGGGGGAGATAGACAGGTTTTATATCAGTCTCATGTTCAAAGCCTTCATTATGTTTACTCTTTATCCCAGGTACCAGAGCATCAGGAGGACCATAACCAACAGTGATCGGACAGAGGAGCCTCCTGCTGAGCCTCCTGAACCAGAAGGTGATCTGATGCCTCACTCCATTTCTGGTTAGTTTAAACAGACACAGAGAAATTACATGTTTTAACCATAAGAGCTCTGATACATAAAGCTGTATGTGTAATGTCAAATGCCTAGTGTGTTCATGAAATAGGCTGCTCCTCTCCTCTTTGAGCTCTATGTGTTGATCTTGTTGCAGAGTACAGACGAGAAAGTGCAGTCGCTCACTCCAGTGGTCGCTCGCGGCTCTCCCTGCTGCTGCAATCACCCAGCGCCAAGTTCCTTTGCAGCCCCGACTTCTTCACCGTGCTGCATTCAAACCCTGTCAGTCCCACAGGCTTCACTTTCTCTCTCACTTTTGAGGTTTTTAGAATTGTCTGCACACAAACAGACCTGCTTTACTCTAACCACTGCTGAACAGCAACTTGCACAAACAGCTATTCCAGGGTTAAGCTTCTTCTGACACACATACAGACAATATCAGCAGTGATGAGAGGTCTTTGTCCAGAGGGGTCACTCAAATAAACACACACCAAGCCTTAGGTGATGAAGACCAGCTATCACTCAATTAAGGACATTTCATAGATCTGAATATCACACTCCTTAGTATACTATGACACACATTGTTTTCTGTCTCCTGCCCCCCTTTGATGATCTCACCTGTCTGTCTCCTCTGCTCAGAGTGCCTACCGCATGTTTACGAGCAACACCTGCCTGAAGCACATGGTCAGTAAGGTGCGCCGGGACGCTCATTATTTTGAGCGCTACCAGCACAACCGCGACCTCGTCACCTTCCTCAACATGTTCTCCAACAAGCAGCTGGAGCTTCCCCGGGGCTGGGAGATGAAGCACGATCATACTGGCAAGGTGTGTTTCTTTTTTTTCATATGTGACTTTAAACTGAGGATTACCCCAACCCTAAAGTTTGCAAAGTGTATCTATTGATTTTAAACCTTGCTCCGTTGTCTTGTAGTCTTTAGAACAGTTTTTCGTAATCCCTGCTTTCACTCTCCTCCAAGTTAAAAGAGCACAAACTGTGGAGTTGTTTTATGCATGCTAGTTGTTTTCGTGCATCTCAATCCTCAGCCTTTCTTTGTGGATCACAACTGTCGCTCAACGACCTTCATCGACCCCCGGCTGCCCCTCCAGAGCTCTCGCTCCACTGGGCTCCTGGCCCACCGCCAGCACCTGAGCCGCCAGCGAAGCCACAGCGCTGGGGAGGTGAGAGACAAGCCCCCACTGCAGCACTTGTCACCTGAAGTCAACTTAAAGCTAGCAGAGACACTGCGATGTTTAGAGAGGCCAGGGTGAAGGAGAGGAAAAAAGCTCAGTGAGTTTCTGCTTTGTGGGCACAGGAAGGGAACTTTACCTGCTTTAGTGGAGCCATCCGGATTCATCTGTTCTCATCTGAATGTGAATTCTTTGAATGCAGGAATGATAAGCATTGTTTAGTTCATGTCAAATTAATAGTGATACCTTTGTGTTATTATAATAAACATTGCTGACCTAAGTAAACATAACTTTCATTTTTCCACCAAATGGATCACATATTTGGCGGCTTTAGCCCCAAAACATATTCAACTTTGAATGAGCATGATCATTGTGAACGGTCAGGGATGATTTGTTTTAAAGATGCATGTAAGCAGCTTTTTTAAACATTGAATACCATCTGTAAACATATTTGATCTATTTAAGTTTATTTTTGTTCTACGCTGGTATGAACGTACACTAATGACATCCTGAGAGACCAAACCTCTGAGCTCCGGTGCTCTGGAGTGAGATTTTTATGTCAGTGGGAGAGGACATGCAGAACTTATTCCTGGCATGTGGATCTGTCTCAGAACTAGGATGAGATCTGAACTGTAGTGCCTCCTTTTGTCACAGGTGGTGGACGACTCTCGCCAGGCCAACCCGCCCGCCATGCCCCGCCCCTCCAGCACTTTCAGCGGCTCAAGAAGTCAGTACCCGGACGTGGTGCCTGTGGGTATGTGGGGTCATTACATTCACAGAAGCAACTATAAACCCACACAAGACCCATAAATATACGTTTGTTCCTCCTTTTCTCCAGCATACAACGACAAGATCGTGGCGTTTCTGCGACAACCAAACATTGTTGAGATCCTGCAGGAAAGGCAACCTGAGCTCGCCAGGAACCACTCGCTCAAGTATGTTCATGTGTTTGTCCTCTTTTTTTCTTTCCTGTCCTCCTTCAGTGTTTCACTGCTTCTCTTTTTTCTTTACCTCTCCCTCTTTCTTTCTCTCCTACCAGCCACCATTATCATCATCAGTCAACCTGAATGCACAGTTAACCTTTAATCCTAATGGACTGTGTCAGTTTACCCTCTAATGTGCATGTGTGTTTGTGCATGTGTGTGCAGGGAGAAGGTGCAGTTTATACGCAACGAGGGGGTCAGCGGATTGGCTCGTCTCTCCAGCGACGCTGACCTCGTCATGCTGCTGAGGTGAGGCCTGTGTGTGTGTGTGTGTGTGTGTGTGTGTGTGTGTGTGTGTGTGTGTGTGTGTGTGTGTGTGTGTGTGTGTGTGTGTGTGTGTGTGTGTGTGTGTGTGTGTGTGTGTGTGTGTGTGTGTGTGTGTGTGAAGGTAGATGGTTGTGGATCGCTCCACTCCTTCTTTTAGACATCACATTGAACAACTAATAACAGTTACTTCATTTATCACCATCTTCTATGCCCGTTTCTTTCTCACTGTGCTCTGACTGTGTGCGCCTCTCTTGTGACTCCAGCTTATTTGAAGAGGAGGTGATGTCATACGTACCGCCATTACTCCACCCCAGTCACTGCCTCTCCTCTCCTCAGAGCTCCCCTGGTAGGTCTCTGTCTAATTCTGTGTCTGCATCAGCTTTATTGGTATGATACATCTTTTCTCTACTTTATTAAATTCTTACCTTTTTATTAAATTTCATGTCTTTCATCATGAAGGTTGGTTTTTATTGTCTATTTAAAGAATTTGTCAGGAGATTGTTCCTTTATACACAGCATAGGTTGATATGAGTCGAACATAAACTCAGAATTTAAAGTGCAGCTGCCAACCATGCAGCTCTGTTCCATCTCGGTCTGTCTTTAACCATACAAAGAAAATGTATTATTCAAACTTACTGATACATGAATGTTCAACTTAAATCTCTGTTGTCTTTTTCATGCTTTCGATCGATCTGGTGTCTCTGATACCTTACTCTCTGTGTCCATTTCCCATTTTTGTCTTTCTTTTTCCTCCTCTTTCTTTTACTCTATCTCTTGTCTATATCTCAGGCACCCAGCGAGCAAATGCTCGTGCCCCTGCTCCCTATAAACGAGATTTTGAGGCTAAACTGAGGAATTTCTACCGAAAGCTGGAGACCAAAGGTTACGGACAGGGACCGGGGAAAGTGAAGTATGTTTGCATACAGTGACAACTTCAGATTTATGTGTAGATGACGGATTTTGTAATTATTTATTTCTTACAGTGAACGTAATAATAACACTATTAGCCATTTCATAAGGAGTAAGTGCACTCAGTGGAAATCTATACATACACTGACCATACATTCACAGCATTTAGCCAACCAGAGTGAGACCTAGTTAGCTGTCACCTAACCTTAGATTCATCTGTGCTATTTTGGTGCTCACTGCAAAGTTAACCAGCCCCATGGAAGAGGAAGGAGAGTAGCACAAAGAAAGGGAGGATTTAACCCTGAGGTGAAAAAACAGCACTTCTACTATTTACTGTTATTTTGACTGCAAGAGTGACGACATTACAAAAAACTGTCCTGTTGAAACATGCCAGGCAGAAGAAACACATAAGAACAGGAAAAACTTAAATTCACACCGCAATATTCATTTATGTGTCACGATTTTTAAAGTCATCGTGAAATTTTACACCTTTATTGCATATCCCAGATTTTCCATATATTCTGCAGGATTCAGACAATCCTGATGTTAACTCTCCAAATCTTCTTCCTGTAACTATCAGAGTACTACTCGTCATACACTTCAGTAGCCCTTGCTGTAGGGTCAGAAGGTTAGTCTGTTAAATGAACCATGAACCTTGAGATAGTCCATGTTTTCATATTCTGCATATTAATCTGTAGGCAGGGCCAGATTTTGGTTTATGCTGTGTTTTGGCTTTGTGTTTTGTTCGTAGTGTAAGTAGTGTCACCCACTTGTGTTTCAGTGGGCGTTGGCTGGACACAGGGAAACAGTCCGTGGAGAGGGCAAGAAGGGCAGAATACAATCTGCTGTAATGCAATCCCAGAACCCACGGCAGTCATCTAACAATGATTTAACTTTGATCAGTGTCTATTAATGATATCAGTATGCAAGCGCAGTTAACAGTCAGCCCTTCAACACTGTCCGTTACTCATCACCAACTCCAGTCTCACAACTCAAGTTGGTACTTCAACTGTAAACAAAGGCAACACATGGAAAAGCCAGCAATCACTTATCGCTGGCTACACCAGGGGGCCGGAAAACTTGATGATCACTGATGGTTTTCAAAATAGACATTTAGTTATTAAAAAGTAAAGTATTTAAATGAATGCCATTTAATACATCAGGTACAATACCTGTGTGTTTGTGTTTCCAGGCTCATCATACGCAGGGATCACCTCCTGGAGGACGCCTTTAACCAGATCATGTGCTACTCTCGTAAAGACCTGCAGAGGAGTAAACTTTACGTCAGTTTTGTGGGCGAGGACGGGTGAGGAAGACACATTTAATTCCCACTTAATTTCCTTATCATACTTCAGGCAGTATGAGTGTGAAATATGTGTGTTTGGTAACTGTAATAGATCCGGTACAGTTTCACTGAGAATCCAGTCTTATCTGGAGTTTGAAACTGAACAATTACACACAAATCTGATAACATCCCAGCAGCAGGAACAAGTGTGGGGAAAGGACTTCTTTCTTTCTGAAATCTCGTAACATAAGCAGGAAGAGTTACAATCAACAAAAACATCACACTATGACTTCAGAGAGGATTTCCAGCGTGACTGATGATTCCACCATGAACGTTGGGGTTCATGTATTTTTTTAAACTTACCTGAAAACATGTAAATAATGTGTTTGCAACGTGTTTACTGCAGGCTGGACTACAGTGGACCCTCCAGAGAGTTCTTCTTCTTGGTGTCCAGAGAACTGTTCAACCCGTACTATGGTCTGTTTGAATATTCAGCCAATGACACGTACACGGTCCAGATCAGCCCCATGTCCGCCTTCGTAGACAACCACCATGAATGGTAAGGTTTCAACACATTGATACATGAACTGAACATATTTAACACAAGTTGATCTGTCGTTAAAATGTGTTTGGTAAGTTAAGAGCTGCTCTGTCTGTAAAGTGTTCATGGTGTCTGCTCTGACCACTGGGTGCTAATCCTAAAATAGAAGTCATTTGTGAGGTGCTGGGTGGAAACTTGGATCAGCAAACTGTGAATCACCAGCCAATTCAGACTCAGATGGATGGATGGATGGATGGATTTAAGACAGGGAGGAGGTAAACTCTAAGGGACTGATTCGTAGATGGATTGGTAGATGAAGTGATGAAAGAAAGTAAATAAGGACAGACAGATGGGACTGCAGGATAGATGGATGACCAGGTAAATGTAAAGATGATGGATCAGTGTTTAAATGAATAAATTAGATATCTATGGATAGATGGATGAGTAGATTGGCATTGGTGGATGAATAGAGAGATGGAAAAGCGTTTTGAATAATCAATAGATGGATGGAGGGATGGATTGGTTCATAGATGGATGGAGGGATCAGTGAACAGATGTGCATGAAGATGGATGGATTCATGGATAAATGGATAGATTTTTTCACAGAAGACTGGGTGGATACGTTTGTAGATGGATGGATGATTGATTTGTAATTGGATTGATGAACAAAGATATTGATGGATAGATAAATGGGTAGATTGGTAAATGGATGGACTGAACACCCAACTCATGAGGTACAGGTAGACATTAAACATCATATGGGTGGGATGAGGAAGAATTTGGTACAAAAATGAAAGTCCTCAGGGGTGTGAACATCTACTGATGTTTGTCAAAAGGAAAAATGTCAATCCAATACTTTGTTCCTGTAGAGACAACTTTACTGAAGCAACACAATCAATTATATAAGTTATAATTAAAAAAAAAAAAGTATCATAGTACTCAATCACACTGATAAAGCACACACATTAAAAGAAATGGATGCTATATGTGAAAGAAGGCTCCTTAGTGTCAGCCTGGTGCCAGATCACTTACTAAGTTGCACAGCTGCTTCCCATCTCTGCTGTAAGTCTCTTCTCTCCAGACTTCAGCCCTGTTCTGACTCAGTGCTTCGCCCCTGCAGTAAATCTTGGGGGATTTAGTTTGTTGTCATGAACAATGTCACCATCTGGTGCATCCTAAGTTGGAAAGTCAACTTCAAATTTAACCTAAGCCTGTTAAATGTAACATGAAAGTGGTACACACGAGCTACAGCGTTTATGCTTCTGCAGAAAAAAGGCTGTTTTGGTGTGCTGAACTCTGTCTACCTCAAAATAATCTGACAGAGAATATGAAGGGACTTTTTAATCCACCTCTAATGCCCATGTCTGTGTTTACCTTCCCTCTGCTCTGTTTTTAGGTTTCGCTTCAGTGGGCGTATCCTGGGTCTGGCTCTCGTTCATCAGTACCTGCTTGATGCCTTCTTTACACGACCCTTCTACAAGGGCCTTCTTCGCATGTAAGTCCTTCAGACTGCTTCCCTCTGACTTCCTATTCCTGTACCCAGCCTGCAGGGCAACAGCACTCTCAATCAGCTCCTCCTCACTAACTTTACGAGAGCGTGCTGAGAATATGAGTGTTTTAGTTGAAGACTCTCAGCCAGCAGCTGGCTGGGTTTCCTATCAGGAGGAGCAACATTTTTATTAATAGCTTTGTCCTAACAACCTCAAACCAAGCCAAATGTCTGCAGAAGGGACAGAATATTTAGGGACTAATAAGGCTCTGAGACACTTCAGGAGTGTGGATCTGTACAAGGCTCCTCCCTTATTGTGCAGACAAGAATTTATACATTTGAAATAAAAACACATTTCTTGGTAAAATGACATACAGTTCTTAAAAGCATCTTATGTTTCCGATAATTTAAAGGTTCACAGGTGACTGTTGTCTGTCAAAATCATACGATTGGTGGTGGTGATTCACAACAGTTTAAACTAAAGAAACTGCTGTGAAAAGCTAACATACGGTGTCCATAACTAGACTTTAATTGTTTTTATAAATGTGATGGTTGGCACATAATTTGGCAATTAAAACACTAAATATCTCACTGTACTGAAAGCAAAAATATACAATCTTGTGCATCCATATATCTAAACCCGTGTATAATAGAAGCAGTTTACAGAGAGTGTCAATGTTCTCAAATATTCTACATAAATTGACAGAAATTATGCTCCCACATGGTACTCCAATCACTCACTCTCTCCTCTGTGTCTTTTACAGCAATCTTTTGAATAGATGTTTTAGCCTTGATTAATATTTTGTATTCAAAAATCCTGTCAGTGTGTTTCACCCTCTCCTTTCATTTATCATCTCAGTAAGCATCTCTCAGTCCTTAAACATGACCCGGTGCATCTCATTGGCTTTATCCTGATACATAATAAAGTTAAGCAAACATATTTTCTCTCCATGCATCACACTGGGTTATATTTTACTACCTCCAGCTCTCTCAGGCTGTTGTACACAGGGTAACTAACCCCTGACCTCCCCTCTTACAATCAGCCATGGTTTATGAGCAGGGTAATCCATCAATACCTTGTTGACCCCTCTCTAAGCTCCATGTAACCTCTGCCTGCGCCCGTGCAGCCCGTGTGACCTGAGCGACCTGGAGTTCCTAGACGAGGAGTTCCACCAGAGCCTGCAGTGGATGAAGGACAACGACATTGAAGACATGCTGGACCTCACCTTCACTGTCAATGAGGAGGTCTTTGGACAGGTTTGTCTGTCTGTCAGTCTCTCTGTCTGTCTGTCTGTCTGTCTGTCTGTCTGTCTGTCTGTCTGTCTGTCTGTCTGTCTGTCTGTCTGTCTGTCTGTCTGTCTGTCTGTGGTTGAATAAGATGGATTTTTTATTTTTAGCTGCAGTCTTGTAAAAAATAAATCTGCATTAATGTTTTAAAAGCTGGGCTGTATTTTTAACTTTACTCACTTTGGAATAGCTCTGGAGGATTACCTCAGCAGAAGGTTACAGTGTACTCTGTGTGTGAAAATGCAGCCAATAAAAATACATCTTCCTAACTGTTTTCTTTAATCACTGAAAGGTTAAAAGTGTTATTAAAGTGTCTGATAACATTATGGAAAGATCCCTACTGAAGGAAGCCTTTTTTTTGCGAGGAAATATCTTTAACCAGAAACGTCTCTCATGTCTCTCTAAAGCCATCAGACTCCTCAAACAAAGATATGAATGTTACCTCACAGATAAGAGTAATTTCTGGTCTTTTGTTTTATTGTGTGACTTTGGTGTTTTTAAGTTAGTCTGGATAAAACATATGAAAAAAATAAAGAAAAAAAGCTGAATCGAGTCAGCAGAAGAGAAGAAACTCCCTTTTTCTGCAGGCTACTTTTTTTATCTTGTTGTTGATGGAGTCTGCCGTCTTGAAGGAGGAGATATAAACATTTTCCTTTTTGAAATAGCAATCTTCTGGAGTTAATGCAGAGCTTCTTCTACCTCATATTAAAAAAGTCTAAACTTTCCTTTGATAATGACGTTTCTGTGTTTGTATCTGCAGATTACAGAGAGAGAGCTGAAGCCGGGCGGTGCTGGTATCCCCGTGTCAGAGAAGAACAAAAAGGAGTACATAGAGCGAATGGTCAAGTGGCGTATAGAGAGAGGAGTGGCGCAGCAGACGGAGAGCCTGGTCCGAGGCTTCTATGAGGTACAGCACTTAATATCATCATTAATGAAGTGAGGAGAGCCTTTAGTGAGGACAGTGAGGAGGATTTTCTCCTTTAAAGCACATAATGGCCATTATATACTCTCTGACAGGACCGTTGATCAATACCAGTGACGCAGTGTGTTTGCGTCATCGAATCGGATGCTAAGGATCTTTTTTCCAAGACGATCTTTCCAACCACACTTTGACTCACGTCTGATATTTTCAGATGATTAAGTTTGAACTGGAAAGGTTAAAAATAGTTCAATCAATTAAGACAAAAGAGCAAGAGACAAATCAGAACTGAATTACATCCTGACATACTCTCTTCACCAGACATCTGTGTTCCACAGTTGCTCTGCTTGTTGGCGTATCTATCACCGGGGAAGTTCAGAGGTTAAGAAGATTAAATTGATCAATGAATAAAAAGATGTCACTGATAATTCAGTCATACCTTATTTCATACCTCATATGATTCAGTGATATTTCAGTGAGCACTGCCCTCTGACTTCATGGTCTGAAAAAAACTACCAGAAAGTAGTGTCTGGCAAAGAACATGATCCAGAGAAGAATAAAATGCAGGAATGTAAAGTATGGAGTTATTTTTATAACAAGCTGAACACACAGCTGGGTTTGGATTTAAATCTAAGGACACGTTCTTAAACAGAGAGTCTGCAGCGGTCTGTTCAAACTCAAGATGAGGAGAGGTACACGTGTGTGTATTTCTCTTAAACTGTACATGAGGGACCGAGAATGCACTTAGAAGTGGATCTGGACTTCTGAGAGCTTACAGTCCTCCATGATGTACAAGCTGAGGATGACAAAGTGAGCCATGAGAGGTCTGAAATCTGGACCTGTGCTCAAATGGTGCTTTTCTTCGCAAGATGAAAGACTACCCAGACTTTGTGTGTTAAATTATAAGGCCTCAGTTTGTTAAATAAATCAAATCCAACATTTGCCACAAACAAACTCATCAAGACTTTTATTTTCTTTGCCGCATATGTCTCTTTAATTCTGCGATAAGAATCAACTTTAACAGATCTCTGTGGATGCACTTCACTTCCTCAAACACTGCACAGTACATGGACACTAAAGTTTAAAGAATAGGCAGCATCATGAGTGACACCTTGTGTTCATGTGTGTTTGTCAGGTGGTGGATGTGCGCCTTGTGTCCGTGTTTGATGCCAGGGAGTTGGAGCTGGTGATTGCGGGCACTGCAGAGATCGACCTGGCAGACTGGAGGAACAACACAGAGTACAGAGGAGGTTTGTAGAAGCTGCAGGGAAGCATTGAGCCAGCAGAGCAGAGATGTAGATGAAAAGTGTTCATGGCACGCTGACAGCAAGGTGAGACAAAATTCAGCAAAGTCAAATGGAAACACTGGCTAATGTTCAAGTGATACTTTCATTCACAACTGCAGCCTGTGACTTCAACCATCAGGGCTCACTGCAGAACCACTTTGTTTTTTCCCTGGGAAACAAGACCACTGCAGAGTTTTCTTGATTCTTAGTTTAAAATGACACCAAATCAGATTTAAGGTTATTGTTAAAGGGATATTTCAGTGTTTTTGAAGTGGGGTTGTATGGGTTTTATATCTCTAGTAATTGTACTAGCCACAGTGGATGCTGCTCAGCTCTTTCCCTGTAATGAGAAACTGCAGGGAGAAACAGCACGCAACCTAGGCTACAGTTTGTGAAGGTGGGGTCATTTCTGCTCCTTTTGAAAGATTCTGACCCGAGTACTCATCTTGGTTTAGGTGCACACTCTACTGGGACTTTACTTTGCAGCCAGAAAGCTTGTTCGTTTTTGCACTATTTGTGGACACAACACAGACGTGCTCCACCTGCAGCGCATTGATCAGCTAATCTGACCTATAAGTGCATCACTGATTAATTGTCAATTTCTGACATTTTCTCATAATGTGAAGGAGGAAATGCCTATGATCACCCAGTGGACACGAACATGTCTGCAGAGTTTGTTCAGCTCAGTCTTCCCCTTCAGCAGCTAACACAGTGTATGTTGATCGCATAAACATGTTGTGCAGATCACGGGTTGTGTCACTGTGCAATAAATAAACAGTAAGAGTCAACACATACTTTGAAGACAAACTTGCATTCGGCCTTTCTGGTTTTTCCAGATTTAACTCCTGAACATTGAAGAAAGTCAGAAACAAACCTGGGCGTTAAGTTCGGCAGTGGACTCTGGTTGGTGAGCGTCGCAGACTGCAGCCCTGTCTGATCCACTGGTTTATCTTAATTCCCAAAAGTCCAGAAGTACTGTTGTTACCAAGTTTAACTCTTGACTGCAAGTAGTTTTCTTGGTTCCTCAGTTTACACACCTGCACGATATCAGTTAGATATCAGTTACATATTAGTTACATAATAGTTTAATATTACTTAAATTGTTAGCAGAGAAGTTTCTCCTCTTTCTCCTCTGGTGCATTGAATCATCTTTTCCCTGTAAACTCTGGCTAATAAAGGTGTCCACTTGTGGCCGCAGTAAACTGCATGACATTGGCGTGTTCAGAATCACTCAGTATTTAGTTTGGTTGCATTTATGTCTCTTTGAAGATGCAGACCTGAACACCTGATTAATGCGCTGGAGGAGCACGTGTGTTCGCGAATAGTGCAAAAACAAACAGGCTTTCTGTTGGCAAAGTAAAGTGCTGAAAAAAATTCCAGTAGAGCCTACACCTAAACCAAGATGAGTGCTCAGGTCGGAGTCTTTCAAAATTAACTAGATTATGTGGCAGAAATGACCCCGTCTGCAGAGAACTGTAGCCTAGCTTGCATGATGTTTCTCCCTGCAATTTCTCATTACAGGGGACAAGCTGAGAAGCCTCCATTGTGTTTAGTACAATTACTAGTGATTTAAAACGTATACAACCCCGCTTCAAAAACCCTGAAATATCCCTTTAAGTAGATTTCCAAACACTACACAATAAGTTTCTCTCGGTGTTTGGTGCATGATAATAAACTTAGACATACAACACAAATATAAAGCAAGTAAACAGGAGCCATATTGCTGTCAGAAAGCATTAGACAAATAACAGACACTGCAATAGTATGAAAGAATGTCATATAATGTATATATATCCATCCATTTGGGACTATGTGTCTGTTTTCTTAGTGTACTGAAAGACTTACTAGTTTTTGTATTAAGGTGCAATAGTTTACATGTAATATTGTAAATTTACATAGATAATTATCCTTAGGGTGTGTAATGAAGTTATGCAAAAGAGTCAGAAAAATATTTCCATGCACATAAATACATATTTATCTGCAGGAAATACAGATAACAAATGAAGTTAAAGGGAAAAACATGTGATGTAGATATCAGCAGGAGACACGAGAGGTCACTTTTACAGCAGACAGTGTAGCATCAACCAAGTTTAGATGTTTGGAGAAAGATTGTAAAATTAAATGAAATCATAATTCAGTTGAAGTGTTTTCAAACTACAAGCCTGTGTTTTTGAATCACAATCAGCTGATTCATCTTGTTTTCTTTACTGCATTCATCTCTATAATTGTGTCTGTTACTTTGAATACTTCTCATACAATACACAGAGAGTTCTGAGTTTGAGAATTCATTTCATTCAATATTTAACAAGTGTATCCGTCTGTGCTGTGATGCACTTTGTAATGAGTGTTTGAATCTTCAGGGAGGTCTGCTTTTTAATTATTGTAATAGATATTGTGTTCAGTACAAGCATGGAAGCGGCAGTGTCCAAACCATTTATAAGAGATCACATTAAAAGGCTTTTTAAAGGTCTGGCCAATCCCAGTTGAGAAGCCGCCAGCAGCAAGTAAGACAAGAGAACTCAATCTGACAATCGGCTATGACTCACTGCGAGGCTCTTTTAATAGATGGATCGACTGAGACGGACCAAACGGCTCTGGCCATTAAACATTAAACAGCAGAGCCCATTCAAAAATCACAGTGGAGATGTGAGGGAGAAGGGAGGTGGAGAGGAACAGAGGGGACGGACGGAGGCCTGATTTGTTATTCATCTGACTCATGCACCATCATCATCTATCTCCCCCCAGGTTACCATGACAACCACATAGTGATTCGCTGGTTCTGGGCAGCTGTGGAGAGGTTCAACAATGAGCAGAGGCTGAGACTACTGCAGGTATGGCACGTGGGTAACCGCATGCACACAGGCTGCCCCCGTGTGGAGGCCCGGGGAGCTGCAGGCACTGCAGAGTCGTGCTGAAGACTGCAGAGAGATGTTACTCTAATCTATCCATTATGTAGTCTGAGTGTTCAGTCGCACACAGTCGGCTGTTTTCATTAAAAACTTTTGATTTAAGGGAATTAAAAGTCCTAGATTTTTAAAGACTTACACACTACCAGTCAAAAGTTTGGAAACACCTTCTCATTCAAGGGTTTGAGTTTATTTTAATTATTTGAAACACTGTAGATTAATAGCAAAGACATCAAAACTATGAAAGAACATATATGGAATTATTTAATGAACAAAAAAGTGTTAAACAAAGCAGAATATGTTTTATATTTTAGATTCTGTAAAGTAGCCCCCTTTTTCCTTCATGACAGCTTTGCACACTCTTGGTATTCTCTCAGTCTGCTTCATGAAGTGGTCTCCTGGAATGGTTTCTAATTAACATGAGCCTTGTCAAGAGTTCATTTGTAGAATGACTTGCCTTCTTAATGTGTTTGAGACCATCAGTTGTGTTGTTCAGAGGTAGGGTTGGTATACAATGGATAGCACTGTTTGACTACTGCTGTAATCCATATAATGGCAAAACCAGATTATTTCGCAGTTTTGATGTCTTCAGTATTAATCTACAATGTTGAAAATAATTAAAATAAATAAAAACATAGAATGAGAAGGTGTGTCCAAACGTTTGACTGGTAGTGTATATTCTGAGGTCTAAATGATTAATAAGTGGAAAAAAAGTTTTGGAATAGTTTGCTGTAATCCATCAGCTGTAGTGGCTACAAAATAATCTGTGCAGGGACGTTCACCTGAGCAGTGTGTGTCAACACTGTGTTGTTCAAACCAGAAATAACCGTTACCTTACTCTCTTTCAAGCCTCCTGGACTCCATACAATAAAATATGACATTTTACCTCATAGATCCAGGAGGTTGCTGCTCTGCTGATTTGATCTGATGGTTTTTGTGTTATTTGAAGTTCAACTAATACTGAGGAGGGTCAAAACAGAAAAGTTGATCACTTTAATCTGTCAGCTGCTACACAGCTGTAATATTTACATGCTAACCTTTGTAGAGAAGTGCTTCTAGACAAAGTGTGTACACTAAAAGTGATTACATTAAGTGTCAACAACACAACTGAAAGGATCGTAAAGGCCCCAAACTGAAATGGGCCCCAACAGTCGTCCTAGCTTTTCTCCCTCAGAAAGCACCCCTGAGTATCTGTCATATTGTCAGACATATAGAATAACAATCTGAGTCTATTCGTTGCAAAAACAAACTCTTCAGAGGGTGTACTTTGATCTGGCACATTTGGTGAAGTGGTAGTTATTAAAGCACCTAACAGCTGCACTCAATCCTACTGATGCTCTTCCCCTAATGGCCTGAACCGTCTACTTATTTACACACAATACAAGTAAGCCCTGTACGAGTAAATACAGGGCTCGGGTTCATGATGGAGTTTCTTTGTTCAAATTCTCATCAAATATTTTTATAGATAATTCCATTATTTTCTGTTGCTGCTTTCAGATTTTCATGTGACTTGTATTCCCCTCTGTCCATAGTTTGTGACGGGCACCTCCAGTATTCCCTATGAGGGGTTTGCCTCTTTACGGGGCAGCAATGGACCTCGGAGATTCTGTGTGGAGAAGTGGGGAAAAATCACCTCTTTACCCAGGTAGGTTGTGATGTGGGATCAATATGAACTCTGAAGAACTGTACATCAATCTGTTCCCGATAGTTCTATATTCATCTTATTTTCCTGGGGTTACTCTGCCATTTTATTCTTTACCCTTCAAATATATATTTGTGAGCTTTTGGGAGTTAAATTAAGAATTACAACGTGAGACTAAACAGTGAGAGAGTGATGCCTCAGAGTGCACAGTGGGGAAAAAAGGTTATCTTTGCACTAAGCACAACCACTCTCTATCTTTGTTAAGGCTTCACAGTTTTCAAAATGCCCTCTGCTAACTAATGTGGCCAATATTTCAAAGAAATACTTTATAAATACATTTTGTATAAATCCTGTTGACCTACAATAAAATTCAGACCTTTGAATGCTTTGCATGTATTTAAGGCGTCATCCGGACCTGTTACATGTATCTATGTCTTAAGTCTGACCTGCACGCTTAGTCATGTTGTCTTCCATCTGGTAATCTTTCTGCGTGTGTTTGTGTCTCAACAGGGCTCACACCTGCTTTAATCGCCTGGACCTCCCCCCGTACCCGTCCTTCTCCATGCTCTATGAGAAGCTGGTCACTGCTGTGGAGGAGACCAGCACGTTCGGTTTGGAGTAACGTCATATCAGCTTTCACACAGGTTTACCTTTGGAGACAGAACAATCTGGAAATCCACCATTAAGACTTAAAAGAGACCTGGAAAAATAAAACTAATATCCTCAAAAGGCAACTAACCCCTCCTGTGGATAACTCTGCTGTGTTTTTAAGCTGGCTTTTTGTCACCCAGCATGCAAGCTTCAATCGATTCTCTGCCTTTCTCTCTCATATCAAACAGAAGCCGATGACATGAGCACGGTTTAGAAGAAAGGCAGAAAATCAGAGGTCGGTTTGAAAAGCTCTGTAGTACAATTTCTTGTTTTCATGGTTACCTTTGTTCATGGAGCCACATGTGTGCTTTATCTCTTCAGTTAATGGCCTTGTTTACTGGATTTCTAGCACCCCCCTCCTCCTCCTACTCCGGACTGCACCTCAGAGACAGCTGCTCAAAATCCACTAAGCTCCCTTCTCCCTCTCTGGACCTCTAAACTGTGTCCTCTCTGCACTGAGGCTGCGTCATTATGAACTATAATACACACACCGATCACCTTTGCACAAAACACACACAAATATGGAACATGCTCTTTTTTTTAAATGATGCAAACTTGTGTTTCCCTTAATATTTTTCTATCAGAATGGAAAGAAATTACATTTTAGATGTGACTTTTAGACGTTAGCTGGAGGAGGGGTTACACTAGTTTGCACAAATACATGATCACACACACAAACATAGAGAAGATATAAAAAAAAAACTTGTTTTAAGAGTGAAAAGATTCTTCTTGCACCGTTCTGATTCCTAAAAAAAGGAAAACTTCTAAAAACAAACTGTAGTGACGTTCATGGACAGTGTTAGCAACACGTTCTAATGATGGCAGGTTCTGGTCAGGACTGTTACCGTACATGATGCCACATCAGAGCTCTTAGGACTCATCTGAGACATAAAGCCATGTTTCTGCATTTACTCAACAAATAGTTTGCTTAATACATACAGTATTACAGCATTAGCATCGATGCTGTGATAGAACTTTCTTACAATGTAACTCTCACTACAGAATACAAATACATTCACTTACAGTTAAATAGAAGTGCAGGGTTCCTGTCGTTGAACAGTTCCACACATTCATCATGAGCAATAGAGGCATTTTCTCACACTGACAGATGAAGCCCGCTCATAACTCTGACACAGCGTCCTTCTCACTGATCTAATCGCCTCCCACCTCATGAAAGTGATGAATGTACCAAATAAGTGACTGAATGTATGAACCTCAAGCAACTGTGTTTTGCCCTTTGAGGAAGATTTGAAGAAGAGGAAACACAAAGTTTGAAGCAGAGGGGGAGGAAATCAAAGGTGACAGTTGCTTGAGAAACGGGGACGCGTTCCACTCTACGTTGGCACCGCGAACAGGCCTTGAGAAGAGCTGAAAGGACATAAGCCTGGAGTCACCCAGGTTGCTAGTTTCTGGTGCATTGGTGGGACCTTTTTTAGTGCCTCTTTGGTTTTCCTGACCGTGAAGTGAAATTTCATAAGGGAAGCTGTTTTATTTCCTGTACAAGTTTGACCAGATCCATGTGACCCACAAATCAAAGATGGAGAAGGAGCTGCTGTTAAATTCTCACACAGATATCAACTGCACGGGGCAGTAACGTGTGCTCTTATTACTAAACTACATTTATAGCAAAGAACTGGTAATTTTGTCCTCCGTGAATGACCTGTCCTGGTGTCAAAATTATGTTTAAGGAACAAGAATCAGCCATTAGGGCTCAGTGGATATCGTACTTTAGAACTATTGGCATACAAGTCCATGCCAGACAATAGTTTTGTCTTGAAAGCATGTGATAGAACATTTCTCTAACTCTTAAGTGCACGACCCAAACCCTGAGGACCCTCACACACTTTCTTACATGCACACAAACACACCCTCTAATACACATACTTCTTTTCTATGGGGTGCATGCAAGATTACACCTACTGTACAGAGTCCTGTTGGAGTTTGACCACAGGGGCTGGAATAGAGACAGAGAGCTTCACAGACTTTCCTATCCCAGCCCCCCCTCTCCCAGTCCAATACTGCATGCGGGATCTCCTCTGTCAGCTCTGTGAGCTGTGCTGGGGCAGAAACCCCTAGATGGCGTTGTGTACTAGCTCGATATTGCATGCTGAAATAGTGCAACACACTGTCCTTACTAGCTTTTTTTGCATGAGGATTTCGCTATCCATTCAGAAAAAGGGGTGAGGAAGCTGGTCAAGTTGTGTCACTTTGGTTGTGGCGCTCACTTGAGGCATGTGTCCTTATGCTTACCTGGCACTGTCATACCCTGAGTGTTATGCTCATGGGAGCAGGATGTAGGGAATAGGTGCTTTAGTCACTTAGTTTTTGCTCTGGAATCTGACAACGTGTGAATGCTGTAGTTTGTTTTCTCTATGACAGTGTAACGGCGAGTATTTCGGCAGCATGTTTCAAAGATGTTGTTACTTTCACATGTGCGTGTCTGCCTATCTTAGTAATAGGTTGATGGTTATGGTTCGTTGCTGGTGGATCAGTGATGAATCAATAGGGCTGTTTTGATTTTGTGAAATGTGAGAGCACATGTAAGTGTACCATGTGTGCGGTCCTGTTTGTCTCTTTGTATATAAATGTATATGTATGTCTGTCCTCGTGTGTGTGTATAAATATATATTTTGCACCGAATGTACCAAAGGTTTGGGGCTTGCAAAGTCAACCATTAGGCCTGCTCTCTGTTTCAGTCTAACACTCACATCCCACCTGTGGCTTCTGCCAAACCCTTACAGAGATCCCTCATGTTTGCTTGAAGGGCATATTCGTGGCATGAACAACAATGCTTCACATTAGGATAGAGCTCATTCACCTGGTCAGTGGGATGTTTTCTGCTGCAGAAGACGCAAAGATTGATGACTTGCTTCACTTTCAAATGAAGACAGCTGAACATCTCATTTTTCCTAGATCATTTCTGACAGGACCCGGCTCCAGTTTTCAGAATTCCACTCTATGCAAAGCTCCTGTATGTGTGTCTCCATCTCACCCCAATGATTGTAATAAAAGAGAAAATATGGCAAATTTTGATTAATGATACATGAGTCTTATTTGTCTTTTTCAGGACTTTTCTACCTAAAAAACAAGGCAGTGTATGTCACACATCGCGTAACTTAGTGTGTAAGGAATAACTCAACCAGTAAGTCACCAATATCCCTCACTGAAGAAACTATTCTCTCCTAAACCACATGCTTAGACCTCTTCAGGCTGTAAGAAAATGAAAAGTAGACTAAGAACAAGAAAGATCATAAAAATCTAAATGGAAAAATATAAGAAAAAAGTTATAGTATCCCTATAAATAATTTGTAGTTGAAAAGTTTCATTAGAGGTTGCCTTCATATGGATAAAATGCCAGGGTCATTGTTCCATCCTCCAGATGCTTTTCCAGATGTTTACACACCAACATGTGCATAATGGGTGGATTTATGTTGCAGCTCTTTTCTGCCAGCAAATGAAAAAATTAATAATACTTGTTATGATAACGGCCGGTTAAAGTAACATTATTACAACATGGTAAGAAAAAAAGTTTGATTTGATTCATAGAAAGTATATCAAGTTATGAAAAAAGGCATAGTAACTGATTCTGGATTTTGACTCATAAATATGTTAATGACACATTTTTATTATGATCTCAAGTCATTACTTGGTAGCTTAATAATTAAATGTTGACCTTTTTAATGAATCATCTCTGGGTAGTCATGATTGCAAACTGAAGCCTAAATTATGGGAGAAGTTTCCAAATGCATATTAATAACCTACCTTGAGTGTTGTTTCTTGTATTCATGACAACTTAGTATCAATTTTTAATCAGGAATTCACTGTCATAACTTTATCTGTCTTAAAACCTTCTTACATTATAGTCATAGGGAGTGAGTATTTACAGGTTAAACACCAGTTAAAACATGAGCTTAGGTGTAATCATTGACAAAAATACAGCGGTGAATCCAACACATGCCAGGGGTTGAGAAAAAACGAAACAAAATTAAAACTATTAGAAAAAGTGAAACATGAGGGAGATAAAAAAAAAAGGAATGAGTCAGCAGTTTCAGACTGTTTTAATTTGTTAATAGTTTAAGTCTTGTGGTTTAAAGAAGTTAGTTTTTATGTAGTGATGCATTTAATTAACTCAACTCAACTTTATTTATATAGCACCTTTCATAAATGCAGCCCAAAGTGCTTCACAAAGTAACAGAGAGACAGAAACAACAGCAATGGTAAAATTATAAAAGGCATGATTAAAAATAAAATTAAATCAATGCAGTAAAATTAATGGAATAGGTAACATTAGAAAGAAAAGTTAAAAATAAGGTAGTTAAAAAGATAAGATAAATACAATAAATACATTGGTGGAAAAAAGTTTTCGGACACCCTTAAAATTTTACAGTCTCAAATATTGCCATGAAATATTTGTGAAAAAATCATTTTTGTGTTTCAAGCATTAGGCAGACATAGACAAATAAAAATGATAATTTTTTTTATTGTTTACAAAAAAACTAAAAGCTGAATTATTGACAGTTCCAATATGTCAGTCCTCAACATTGTCGGTATCAAAGTTACCAAATAACAGAGAAGGTGTTCAAAACTGAACAAAAAAATAAATAAATCTGGCTGTGACTGTACTAAAATAAATTGCACTTGAAGACCTAAGAATGTGATTCTCAATACAATATTTCACAAATGCATGGGGTGTCCGAAAACTTTTTTCCACCACTGTAAATAACTAAATAAAATAAATATATGCTAAAGCAATGGTTATAATAATAATCCAGGGCTAAAATAAATTACCCCAAATTAAAAGCTAGATTAAAAAGAGAAGTCTTAAATTTCTGATGTCCAGAGGCAGAGTTCCATAATTAAATAAATACATTTAAATTGAGGTTTTCTGTTGTAAAATCTACTTGTGTTGTAAATGTATTTATGGATGTAAATTTGAGCCCTTTTAATATAAATATTAAAACTGTGAAATGCAGCACAGTCCATGGTACCAAACATCACAGCTGTTAAAACTATTGTTTCAAATAAACTCAACCCCTCACGTACCTCCCCTTTTTTCAAACCCAATCCCAGTGCGCATGCTCCAGGCAGTGACGTGTCCAGAAAGTGTCAAACAGAAGGATGTAAAAATGATCTAAAAGTCTTCAGAGAAACTTGAGGAGAGATGTAATGGTCACCAGCGTCTGCAGTCTGGATAACTTCCCCTCTGGAGTCACCTTTAGGGTCAGCTTCTTAAGACTAACAAGGCTTCTGTAGTTGAGTCACGGAAAATCGGTTTAACTCACTTTAGTACCCTCGTCATTGACCGTCGAGCTAACTGAGTTAGCGACGGTTGGGCTAACCGGAGTAAAGTAGCAGCCGTTATAATGTTAACCGGAGGAACCGTCACTAACATGTAGCTGATGTTAACCTGAGAGTGTTATCGTTAGTTAGGTTTCCAGGTTAGTTTCACCTCCTCCTCCCATAGTAACCTCAGTAGCTCTCAGCCCGGGCTCCAGCCGGTGTCAGATACCCGACAGAGAGAGGACCATGTCTCGGAGGAGGCTGGACAGTCGGAGCGGGCTGTCTGCGGGGCTCCTGGGAGAAGTCCAGACCCCGATCAGCACGGACCCCATCGAAGGTGTTTATGAAGTCACAGGAGAACTTGGAAGGTAAGGGTAACACTACAAAAACTCCCTTTTTATATAGAAAATAGCTTTACAGAGGGTCCTATAGAGGGTAATGGATCCTAGACTAGATCAAGACCAGAAGCCTTTGGATTTGCATTCTACCCAACACACTTTTACTGGGTACTGGATTTTTGCTCAGACTCGATATGTCGATAATTATACCGATATGCTGTTTTTTAATAGTAAAGGACATCTGGAACCATCTACCCGAGGAGATCAGGTCTGCTTAGTCAGTGAGCTCTTTTAAATCCCTTCTTAAAATATACTTTTATCACAGAGCCTTCACGGATTTTATCTGAATTTTATTTGACTTTACTTTATTTCAACCGTCTTAAGAAATATATTTTAAAATAATTGTATTCCTTTGAAGTTCTTTGAGGGGAATTTTTTCTTTTAAAATATGTTTTTTTTGCTGCCCATGTGAAGCACTTTGTAACTTGGTTTTTGAAAAGTGCTCTACAAATAAAATTATTATTATATTATTATTATTATCAAGTCTCTCCTGTGTTCCTCCCACTCTTACTGTGACAGCTCAAGAGACAGAACACAAGACAAACATGAATTAATAATTTACCATAAGTGATAAATGTATTCTTTGTAAATGTCTGTCTAACATGAGTCTGGTTCTGCTTGAGGTTTCTGCCTTGCTAAATGCTGCAAAGTGCTCTGCTTATGGTGGATTAAGATGAGATCAGACTGAGTCCTGTGTGTAAGAGGGGACTGGATCTTATCCTGTCTTGGGTACATAGAGTACGGTCTAGACCTGCTCTGTGTGTAAAAGCGTCCTTAGATAACGTTTGTTGTGATTTGGCGCTGTACAAATAAAGATTGATTGATTTGAAATATAGACATTCAGAAGTCTGGTGTTCACTGCTGTAATAGCTTTGTGGAATGACTGACGTGGAGGCTGCTGGGAGGTCTTTGCTGACACTTCTCTGTTCTCACTTTTCAGAAACTCTAGGTACCTTCCAGTTTGACGGTTCTTGAGATGCGTAGTTAAATTGTTAGTGTTGTCACCTTTGCTTTAAAAACACTGCAAGAAGCTGCTCTGTGGTCTGTAAACGACACTTCAAAATACTTCCATACAGCTGACAGTTCAAGCTCTTGTTAGTTCATGTACGCTGTAATGAGCCACATTATCAACGTATGTGTCAACGAAATGTTCATACCTGCTTATATGGATAATATTAAAGCTTTTATCCACTAATATCCATATCTTGTTGATACTTTTGCGTCCTTCCTTTATGTCATATTCTTATTGATCTTTAGGTATAAACCAGACTGAACACAGGTATAAAAAAATCAAAGTGTATTTGTGTTGTTATTTATTATTATTTTTTAAAATAATAATATAATAATATTGATATAGCACTAAAAGACACTAAAGGAGAAATGTGAGGAAGACAATGAAAAAGAATAAAAAACAATAACCTGCAGGGATGTGACAGTAAGAAGAAATGACAGAAAGGAAGATAAAACAGGTTCAAATAAAACAATGTTGGAAAACTAAAAACAACAAAATATTAAAGATTAAAACAATTTAAAGATCAGAAATATATCAAATATGACAATATAAAGAGAGAATGCACTCTGTTTTGAGGTTTAGCAGAATCCTTTCCTCATTTTATCTCTCCATCTTGTGTGTGCTTCTCTATAACAGTTAGAAATGATTAAATAAAGCTGGACTGATGTCTGAGAGTTTCTGCTGCTGTCTGCAGAGTTAAAGTTGTTAAAGGTCCCGTGAGGATTTTCCTGCTTGCGTCAGTTTCAAGGTGAATTTTGCTGATTTTGTCCTTCACATTTGTGATCAGTGTTTATTTACTTCTCTGAGAGTCTTAGCTGTGTGAATGTGAAATGAGTTGTCAGAAGAGTGCTGTTATCCACTTGGTCTGACACCTACCTGTGGTGTCAGACATTAAAGATGACCATACAGGAACAGTCACCGTTCTTGTAAATTATCCTGTTTGTTATTTTAGTTCCTACAGAGACATAGTTATTGATTTTAGGCTGCTTCACAACCAGCTAACATCTCATCACTAGAGTTTTAAATGATTCATTTTCACTCCTTGATATCGTAAATCAAGTAAAACGCAACATTATAATGATCCTTGTTTATAATTAGTTATCAGAGAAAGAAAGTTCTGCATCACAAGCATGTTAACACTAATGTTTCATAACCACATTAAAGTCCATCATTAATATCTGCAGAATGCTGGGCAGTGATCCAGACTGAGGGAAGTCTTATCAATGTGACAGTATGGAGCCTGACGGTGACTCACACATACCATCCATCAACACATTCAACTCAGTAATACATGATTACACAATGAAGTTTATGAGACACTCACGCCAACAAAACACTCATAACAACTAAACACTGAGATTCAAATGTTTATCTAAGCCAAGAGTTATTTGAACTAAAGTTTAAACAGAAACTTAATAATGAAAGAACTTTAAAATATCAGATCCACAATGAGAAACATTTAAAGACATCTGAAGAATAAAAGTTTGTTTTGAGGTTAGGGATGTCCCGATCAGCTTTTTTGGCCCCTGATCCAGAGCTGTTTTTTTAATGTTAAATATTTGCCAATATCGAGTCCCGATCGATACTTGTGTTTGCTTAGATTATGTTTGCACAAGAGATAAGAGAGTTGAGCTGCATGCTGTTTTTTCCTTTAACAAAAATAAGTAATTAAAAAAACCAACTAAAATATGTCTTATGTTTATTTCATTTAACTTAATCCAACTAGCATTGTTATAAAACTCTTAATCTGTTTTACAAGCTTTGCTGTATGAGACCCACCCAAGCGTGCCGGATACGACCCTGTTGGTGAAGCTTTCAGCCGTGTGTCTGCCCCCTGCTGGCTGGCAGTATAGGTCAAAAATCCGTCAGTCAAACTTTAAAAAATAAATACACGTCGTACGAATGTTTCTCACTGATTTCTCATCCGTATGCTGTGGTGATATGTAGTTAGTATTTGACTGTTTTGTGTTCAAGGCCTCTTTTTCTTGAAAAGTTTCTTTTCGTTAGTTATTAGAGTTTAAAAAACGGGGTTTTACTTCCGGGTTTCCTTTGATTCACAGCCGCCGTAGAGGGAAACTTCAAAGGACCCACAGCGTCTTGTGACGCTACGCTGTAGGGCGGAGCTTATTACAGTGGCTTCACAGGCTCTGGCTGCACAATGGCGGCGCCCAGGAGCGGGATTTTTTGGCTTCAGAACTGTAAAACGGGAAGAGGCGGAGCAACACTGTCCATTTTTATTTACAGTCTATGGACCCACCAAACTGGTGTGCTTCATTGCAGCACGCTGTAAATCAGAGGCTGCTCTGAACGCAACTCTCACGAGACAGTGCGTGATTCACAACGGCAGCATCCGGCTGTGAGACGGAAAATGTAAATATATTGAAACACGCCCGGTTGCACGCCACCAGCTACAGAGATGAGATCAGACTGAGTCCTGTCTGTAAGATGGGTACATAGAGTAAGGTCTAGACCTGCTCTGTTTGTAAAAGAGTCCTCAGATAACCTTTGTTGTGATTTGGTGCTTTATAAATAAATAAATAAATATAGATAGATAGATTGATTGATTGATTGATTGATTGATTGATTGATTGAAATATAGACATTCAGAAGTATGGTGTTCATTGCTGTAATAGCTTTGTGGAATAACTGACTGGAAGGTTAATGCTGACACTTCTTCACTCTCAGTTTTCAGAAACTCTAGGTGCTTTCAGTTTGACGGTTCTTGAGATGCACTGTTAAATTGTTTCAATAAAGGAGTGTTGTCACCTTTGCTTTACAAGGTACTTTGTGGTCTATAAACAACACTTCACAATACTTCCATACAGCTGACAGTTCAAGCTCTTGTTGGCTCATGTACGCTGTAATGGAGTGCACATGATTAATGTACTTTCTATTACAGTTGGTAAAGTTTAAAGAAAGCTGAAATGATGTCTGCAGAGTTACAGTTGTTAAAGGTTCTGCATGCCACTAGCTACGGAGTGTTATGCCAGTATAGAGAACGGCAGCTGCCGCTAGCCACAAGGTTGCTAATGCTAATGTAACAGACTGTCCTGTTTAATGTTTTGGCCTTTTTTAACCGTATGTCCCTGGAGAGTTACCGTAAGCTGCATAGAGCAGATGTTTTTCAGTTATGTGTCAGGCGGTGCTCATGTGAGTTCTACAATATATTTAAATCATGGCTTGAGTTCTTCATCAATGTCCCATTTATTATTTTGTCATTATGTATACACGATAGGGATGGGCATTTCAAGCCAACCACTATTCGATAATCATTGGCATTTATTTAACGATTATTTGAAGAATAACAGCTTCACAACACTCTATAGCCACCTTCTGGAGGGAATACCGTATTACAACCAGGCACCATAAAAGACGATGACAAATGTTACTTTTAAAATGAGAAAATATTCTTAGTAACTCTTCGATTTTTTGAAAGTGAACAAATTTTCATTGCCCATCCCTAATGCAGATCACCAATCGATTAAAAACGTCCAGATCAGCTCCGATCCGATAGTTGAAATCGGGGTAGGTCTTACATGTTATATTATTTTTGTTGTTGATGATTTCTTAAACTCAACAAACATGTTAAACCATTTGTTCTGAGCAGAAGAAACAGGAACAAAAACAGAAAACCAGGAACTAAACTTCATAGATTTCACCCAAAGTCAAAGAAGTACTGAAATAATGTGTGGTTGTGTTAGCAAGTGCGCATCCTGTCCATGCATCCATGCTTAAACAAAATACACAGAAACATCAGTTATATGAAATAGATATGGCTCCGACAGATTAGGAAACAAAAACATTGTTTTTCCTAGAAAGACACATGGTATCCTTCAGAGGAAAGAGTTCAAAGGTCAACAGGATTTGTGAGATGTATTGTAGAGGTCATGAGTCAGTCTCTCCAGGGGGAGCAGAGACGTGATCTGTTTATCCACACGGTGACTGAGAGGAGAGGCACAGATTTTTAATAAGGGAATAAAATAGTTATTAGCAAAGATTAAAGAGAGACTTTGATGTTCTTAATCCATCCAGATGAACATGAATCTAAACCTGAGTGATCTGATGTTTCTGTATTTTACTGAAATAAGTCATCCAAACAGCTGACTTCTCGTGGACTCTGGACTGTAGATCTAACTGCTTTAAACACACGAGCCGTGCAGTGCCAGGGGACCTGATGTGGTCGTGCTACAGTAGACCTTTGTCATGTGTTTGTCTGTGTGTGTATGTGTGTGTGTTTGAGAGCCATGGCAACAGCTGCTGGTTGATGATGATGCTGTCCTATGATTTCTGAGGTGTGTCTGAAGTAATGTGTCATGCAGCGGCGTGTACTCTACGACTGTACGACTGTACGACTGTACGAACAGGCCAGGAGGAAGGAAGTCGGCGCATGTGGAAACCTGACTTCAGAAAGGAGAACTGGCACAGACCACTTCTGTTAGCTTATGTGTGATTCGTCAAAACAGGAAGTTCTGTGGTGCAATATTTTCAAGAACATGAGAGGGGCGATTGTATGTATACTTTTGACCTTTAAAAGAATTTGTAGTAATCCTGAGCTTTAGCAAACAACATTCTCTTATTGATTAAAACACCTTTGACGTTGTGAAATCCTCGTATAACTGGGACTCTTTCATACTCTGCAACCATCCGTCCTGTTTATCAATTTATCAATCAGTTATGTTTATTATCGCCTTGTTTGAACAGATTGTAGCAATACCTGGAGTAAATGCGACCCGCTCTTTCTCTCTCTCACCCATGGATGCTCTCAGCCTCTCCTTCAGCGCCTACAGTGCTAAACTTAATCAAAAAATGGAGTGTGCTAACTTCAATGAACAACCAGCAACTCTCACAACAAAAAGATCCATCACAAAGCACAAAATGTCTTATCTAGTTCAGAGCGTCCAGCCAAATGGATTGTGACAAGTTGGAAAAACACATATATTCAAAAAGCTTCATTTATTTATTTTGTGTAGACAAAACTAATTAAGGTTTCTAGGTTTCTATTCTAGTCAGTGTGTTAACTTCCACTGGATCTGCTCCGATGCGTTCCGGCTGCGTCTCTGATCCGGCAGGTCGGAGCTCTCTTAATCAGATGCACAAGACTTCTATTTTTGCTGAATACCGGAGCACGACGTATCAATCTCAACAGATTTAGATGGAGCGGGACAGGAAGTCAGGCACCAAAACAAAAAGGGCTCCAACCTGCCGTATCCAACAGAGTGGATCCAGTGGAAGTTAAAGCTAGGGTTGGTAGTCACGGAAAACTAGCATGAATTTGAATGTAGCATTTCCTCAGGACTCCGTCTACTTTCAAAGAACAATATCCTTACAGCTTCAGAAAGAAGACTGTGGCTGATTATCTGTCGCTCTTCCAGTCTCCAGAAGTTGATGATTTATGATTTATATGAATATGATGATTTATAAAAGAAGCAGTGAGTTACTTTAATACATGAAGATGATTGTCTCTGTGAAGAGGAGTGTACCTGATCGGTTAGAACGAGTTGAACTTCGCCTGTTGTGGACAGAATAATGACATAATGAGGTTTATCCCTGCACGCTGCACGTGCCTCACAGAGCTCATACAGAGAGGAGAGGCTGTTAAAGGTGTGGTCTTTGTCTTTGTCACGCAGGGCAGCTGTAAGGAAATGAACTCTGTGGTGATGTGGGGACTTTTGGGAACCAGCAGTGTTAAAGTTTGAACATATCTCTCTCTGAAACTTTGACCACAGCTATTAGTTTTTATCATCTCTTGTAATCCGACAGCTTTATAGCTTTATGATTAAGACTGTCCACGACATGTCAGCTGGTTTCTTTAATATCTCATTGAGTGTGACAAGGAGCACGTACCTGTTTGCTTAGTTTGTAAATGACTTCTGAACACTTTATATATAAACATATTCAGTACACCAAATGTGACTGCATATTAATATGAGTTGTAATCATGATAGGTGGTCCCACAAGGGAGCAGAATATTTTAGTACCATTGTTCTATTCTTATAGAGAAACCCTCAGGGCCTGTAACCTTCACCTTCATGGCACCTTTGTTCTGGTGGTGGAGTTCTTACAGGGTCATTCCTCTTCTGTTGGAGTCATTATCAGGCCTGCTGGAGATGTGTTTCCATACGGTTTATTTGCTAACCTGTTGGTCATTTTGTTGCGGTATAACTTAGATAAACATTTATGGATAAACTACAGACAGAGTGTTAACATGGGTCATGAACATCATTGGTCCTGCAAACTTATAAAAGATCTCTGAGGTTTTGACTTCAGATTCAGCAGGTCTAGCCGCAGAGACATTTGGTTCTTTCCAGTCAGATGGACATTAATAATTCACTGGATAATTAAGTTATTGGAAAAGCATTGACACAAAGTTAAGTAGGAGTGTTTACAACAATCTCTGAAGTGCTGCAGTCTTTAAATATAATCCAGGGCCACAAACACCTGGGTCTGTGGTGATGTCATTTGTTGTCCTTTATTTTGAAAGTACTGCCAAAACGTCCGAACGCAAAGCTGTCAGTTTTAACATGTGTCCTCTCTCTGCTCCTCAGGGGGAAGTTTGCTGTGGTCAAGCGCTGCGTGGAGAAAGTCACGGGGAAGACGTTTGCTGCCAAGTTCCTCCGGAAGAGGCGGCGAGGTCGTGACTGCCGCGCAGAGATCATCCATGAGATGGCCGTCCTGGAGACGGCCCGTAACAACGCCCGAGTGGTCAACCTGCACGCTGCTTATGAGACAGACCACGACATCGTCTTAGTGCTGGAATAGTGAGTTATAACAGAACCAACAACACATTATTTGATCTGTCTCATTGTTTAAAGCACATCTCATCAGAATTCCATATTTCTATTTTTTTGTACTATTTAACTACTATTTTTATAATGTAAAAACTACCTCTGCTACTCACCACTGCACTTTATCATATTATTTTAGCCTGTACATATTAGTCAGGCCTATTTGTTGTTTCTTTGTATTTATAGCTAAGGTTATTGTTATTATATTTTTTATTTTATTTTTTATTGTAGTTGTTATTCTTATTCTTATTCCTATGCCTTGTACAAAGAGAGCACAGTTTACTAAAGTCAAATTCCTTGTGTGTTCAAGAATACTTGGCGAATAAAGCTGATTCTGATTCTGATTCTGATCAGATAGTCTCCTCACCCGGCTGAATGTTTCTAACACAAACAACCAAAAAGGTGCAACAAGCAGCAAGATCTTTGAAATACCTGTTTAGCCGGACCTCCCTCACACAGCCGGAGGAGCTTTCTCTTTTTTTACATAATCCTCATCATGTTGTTGTAAACGAAACTTGTAATAGCTTAGAGCCTTTTGTTTTGCTAACAAAAACCAGGTTTCCTTCCTTCCCATCATTCCTTGTCTCCACATTGAACTCATCATTTGTTTCTCCTAATGTAAAATGTGATTTAAAGTTGTGGGCAGCAGAAGGTGTCTGCGGTGTCACTGCAGGAGAAAGTAGTTTGAAAAATCCTAATTTAAAATAATCTAAATGAAAAACAGTATCTGAATTAACTCCAAGAAATCACATCACTATAAGAAAATAAACCCATGCTAAGTGTTTATATTGCAGATAAAACAGCAAACCAACAGCCTACTCATCAAAGTGATCATATTTTAAAACCTTTAATCAGGCGTTTGATGTGCATTTAAAGTCAAATCTGATAAAGCATATTTTTTTTGTATTTTTCCTGAATTTATGAACGTGTTTCAATACTTTAACAATTTTATTCACTCAGTAATCTTATATTTTATGCAGCGTAGGTATGAATCATGACTTTTAGATCATGTGACTTTTATCTCATCTTCAAAATATATTTCCTTCCATTGTTTTTCTGCAGCCTGATGCTGACTGCAGCAGGTCTGAAAGTTAAACTGAAACAACAGAAGGGAGGGAACGTGCTGGTAACGGTGTATTAGCTCGACGCCCAACCCGAGCAGAGATTAGAGATATAAAATATTTGAACGCCACAATAAGCCAAACCTCAAATGTGAGGCTGGTGGAGCGTCACTGTAGCAGAGTGTTAAGTGTTAAAGGCCAAAGTCTGTTTTTTCCAATCTTAGAGAGCTGAAAACTTTATTATGTAACACTCATTATTTCCAACAGGTTCATCAGGATCAGTCTGAAGCCTTAACGGCCCACTTCAGCACAATTATAAGCCTCATATTTAACAGTCAGTCTCCAAACGGGAACGTTTCCTTTACCTATTTTCAGATCATGTCGTCAGATGATGTGTATGTCTCCGTCTGGTTATCATTCATCTGGTTTCTCCACCATCACAACAGAAACCAGATCCCAGACCTCGATTGAAAACATGAAAACTGAGTAGTTGTCTTGAAGTGAATGTTGTGATTTCTAACCACACCTTTTAATACTTCAGTACAGCCTTAAATCCTTTCCTCTGAGCAACAATTCACTCTGTTGATCTAAGCCTGGACTCTTACAGAAATACATCATTAGGAAGTTGAATAACTTGAAAAGTGATAAACTCAGCTGAACTCAACATTAGGCGTCGTTTGAGTCTTTGTGTTCACTTTGGCTAACACACTTTCCTGCAGGTCTTGACTGTGAGTAAGCAGGGAGGAGGCTCCTTCTTGCTCAACCACAGTTTGCCCGGACATGTCAGCAGAGCAGCAGTGACCCTCTGGCATGGGTTGGCCACTGCAAACACCAAGCTACACTTATATTCATGTTTGTCTTGTTTAAAGTGCGCCCAGATAACCTGCAGTCATTGTCACAGCTGTATTTCATGCTTGTTTCAGGCTGTGGATGTGTGTCTGTGTGTTTACAGTGTGTGTGTTCTCTTTGTGCAGCGCTGCAGGTGGAGAGATATTCGACCACTGTGATTCTGACGAGCTGCTGCCCGAGGCCCAGATCACACGACTGATCAGACAAACACTGGAGGGAGTCCACTACCTCCACCAGAGCAACCTGGTGCACTTAGACCTAAAGGTGCACACATACACTCACTCACACACACACAGATACAGAGACATAGACATGTATGAGTGTAGCTGGAGTCAAGGGAGCTATTTTTACATGTTCACTCGCTTCACCACCAACTTCCCCCTTAAGTGCCTGCCTGTGTATTCCCTTTTTTTAGAGCAGTTGTGCTCAAAACCCCAGTTTCCTGTTTTCATGACACAGTTAGACTCAGAACGAGGATTATAGGAGGTAACTGAACCATCCGCCCTGGGCAAAGTGGGAAAACTCCACATCACAGCCACATAAAAACTAATACATCTTTCTTCTAGAAGCACAACTGTTACTCAGCATGCACACTGCTCTGGTATTTACAGCCCCTGAAGATGACATATTAGTGCATATGTGCAAAAATAAATCTTTTGTCTTTGTCTGACATGTCTTAAAACATGGAAATGAGCCTTTTGTTGTAGCTTTGGGAAGGGGATGAAAATCAAATGAAAGGCTCTTCAACATTTGATGGATGAGTGCAAACAAAGCCAGCATGTTCTGTATGTTCTCCTCTGGTACAGGATGATGCAACATTTAATAAAGGTGGTGTTTGCTCAGTGTGGTATGGTCAGTATATTTCAGCTCTTGAACAAATGATGGTAGAAAGGTAAACACCTGGCCTTGTGAGGATACATATGAGCGCTGTTCAAAGAGAGCATGAGAAAGCAGTTATATAATAAGTTCTGAGCTCAGGTTCAAAGGTCGTCTGATCTGTTCAGTCCCTCTGCTCTGTATGACGCTCACTTCATATTCCCTTTCTGTTTCAGCCTCAGAATATCCTCCTGACCAGCCTGGCCCCTCCAGGAGACATTAAGATTGTAGACTTCGGCCTGGCACGCAGACTGGGTGCGGTCGGGGAGCTCCGGGAGATTCTTGGCACGCCTGAGTATGTGGGTAAGGTGATGTTCCTAAAACATGCTTTGATACTTGGAGACATGAGACAGGATGTCAGCAGTGTGACCACATCAAAGTTAGACAAACCCTCCACAGGCTGTGATGAAGATGAAATGTCTTTGAAGTCCTCAGAGAAGAACTTTCACCAATTATCGCTCATTCAGGATCCACGAGACGTCTTTAACATCGTTCTCATTAACGTGCTTTTACCTGCATGAGTGGAGAGAGGCCTCGCCTGAACCTGATCTCACACAGACCTAGAAGCCTCCGCCTGTGTTGTCAAGCCGCTCCAACTTTTACTCCGTCAGCACCACCATGAGTTAAACCTGGTTGTTTATATAACAATAAGAAACTTGAGCAAAACAAAACAAAACAAAGATAGCATAAACGCTCAACCATCAATTCAAAAGTGGAGAAATGAAACAACTTAAAATGGATCGATCTGATCGTTCACTGAGAGAGTCCACTCACACTTTACCAGAGTCTCTGTGCTCTTTTGTTTTTGTAAAGGTTTCAGCAGCTACAAAAAGAAAGTCTCAAATCAAGCCTTCAGGTGTTCACAGCTCCTCAGACTTTAACTAGAGGGTGATCTTAGCAATGCTAATGACTTGAAAAGGTGAAAGATTTTTGCAAGTTCATAACGCCTGAACAACAGCTGACCTTTAAATCCCTGATAAACATACGTCCTGAAAGCTAAACATGAGACTTGTGTAGACTCAAACAGGAGTTTGTTGTCGTTGAGGTGAACTAGATTTGAATTAAATCTCTAAATCCATAATTGACAGGTACATTTCTGAGCAGGCACAGCCCTGACCTGAGGACACAACACTTCAAAACAACATTCAGATGATAACTGACTTTTTCTTTCTTCTTTCAGCTCCAGAGATCCTGAATTATGAGCCCATCACCACAGCCACAGATCTATGGTGAGTTCATTCTGACAAATCTGCTTCAGTGATGAGCAGCGGTTTACAGAGACATCTCTGTCAGGACTGTTTTCTGTGTTTGTGTCTGAAACAAAAAGCCACTACACAAACACACAGGTTTATTTGTACACACAGGTTAAGATGATCCCTTGTTATGCAAAGCCACAACCACAAAGTAGCTCTGTAGAGGCTAATGGCTGTTTACACTCTGAGAAGTTATTTTCTCGCCTTTCTTCTTCTGTTCTGTGGTTTTTAAACTCTGAGAACAGAAGTTCAGTCTGGTTTTAATAGAATAATGGAGTAAATAACTCTCGGTGTTGAAGCTCTGGTATTCATGTGCTCCTGTGTCTGTGTCCCTCTGTGGTGTGTCGTCCTCAGGAGTGTGGGCGTCATTGCCTACATGCTGGTGACAGGCGAGTCTCCGTTCGTCGGAGACGACAAGCAGGAGACGTACCTGAACGTGTCCCAGGTCAGCGTGGACTACAGCAGGGAGGCCTTCTCCAAGGTGTCCGAGCTGGCTGTGGACTTCATCCGCAAGCTCCTGGTCAAATCACCAGAGTGAGTAAAGACACGACAAACAGCTCAGAATAGAAACACAGTCCCATGATTTATTTTAAATGAGATCAAAAAGGAATGTTTGCACAGAGCTGCGAACAAAGAGATGAGAGATTCTTTTCCACAAGACGACCATCACGTAATGTTTTATTTCAGAGCAGCTCTGCTCAGTGTGAGGAATTCACTTAGATCAGCCTGCAGCTCTGAACTCTGTGATCTGTGACCATTAAGCAACTTTTCATTCCTCAAACAGGCTTTCTATCCCTATAAATACGCTGACATGTTTCAAAGACACCTCACCAGGTCATGCTGAAGCTGTTTTCCTGTCACGTGAAGGTTTTCTCTGTTTGTTGTGTGTAGAATTTTAACCTTTTCCAAAAATGTTTCTCTGATAAACCAGAATCTTAGTTTCTCTTGAGCTTCATTAAAAATTAAATAAAGAAGAGGGGAAGAATGACTTTCACTTTCTGGTCAGTGGTCCCTATCAGAATATTAGTTTGTAACACTTGTATTGTGACCAAGCGGCAACCTCGGGTCTCAAAATATGAAGCCCATGCGACAGTGTTATAAACTGCAATTCATCGAGGATCCACTTGAGGCTGGCTGCAGAAACACAGCACTCAGGAACAGATGAGTGACGTCACGCATACTACATCCATTATCTATACAGTCTATGATTGTGACATGAATGATTTCACAGTTGTTGTTTTCTGACTTCCACACAACCCTACTTGTTGAATTATTCCTCATTTTATTTGTCAAAGTAAAAATGGCTGTAGGTCTCTATTTTCTGACATTTTAAAGATCAAAAACTTGAGTGAGTAATTAAAAAGAATAACCAGCATATGAATGAATGATGAAACAGACAGCTGCAGCTCTCCTGTCCAGTCTTGTTGATATCAGTGTTGGAGTGTAAACAGTAAACGTTGTGTTTTGACCCCAGGGACAGGCCCAGCGCTGCAGAATGTATGAGCCACCCCTGGCTGTGGCAGCAGTTCTACGTGACTCCTGAGCCCACCACCACCCGCACCACCCAGAGGAGCTGTGGCACCAAGTGGGCGGCCCCGCCTGAAGATCCTGAAGACAAGGAGAACTTCCTGGAGTCTCCTCACACAAAAAGGTTTCGCTCTGAGGAGGAGACACCAGCTGGGGACTATGATGTTTGAGTTCCTGTAAAAAGGGGAAGACAGGGGGACACATCTCCCTCTGAGCTTTTAGATTCTTTTAAGCTTCCAGAAAACCAGCGTCCCGTCCCTCAGAAGTACCTATTTACTTAATTCCAAGATCGACCACACAGACCAAAGATGAGCGGCGACATCTTGAGATCTGTCGCTGTTAAAATGTGTGAAAATTGTACAGCACGTCTGAGCTAATACAGTGTGTGTAACCCTAAGTATTTAATACCTTTCTTTGTTAAGTCTCTGGTGTTTTCTCAGGGCTACTGAAGCCCGCTCTGTGTTCAGTGCAGCGCTATGCTGATGAAGGCTAGTGTCGAGTCATTCTAGGGAAATCTATGCAATACTTCTCTGCTGCGTTTTATCTTTTTGTGTAACTTGATAACATTCTGCCTTAAAGCTGCAGGGTAAGTGTTCTTAGTCACCAGCACAGCTTCCTGTGTAGCTGCACTCATGCTCCAGAAGAGATACATAGACTGTATTTATCACTGTCCGTGCGTACAAAGCACAACGAAGTCAGAAAAAAGGAGATGTGGAGATAAGCTCCACTGCAATGAGGAAGTGTGATCATGTTTTTTTTCATGTTGCGTTACAGAGAATAAGGGACCGTGGGACAGCAGCTTCACGTGTCTCTACTGCTGTCTCATCACAGCTAACTGTCTGCCGCAGAGAGGCTGAATTACACCAACATTACATTCCTAATAAGTTTCATTTATTCAAAAACATTCATCCTCTCTCTGTCTGCAGGAACACAAGGGTTTCATGGAGCTCAGGGTTTGACATGCATCTTATTTCAGTCACTCAGACTCCAACACAGCCTCCTTAAAACAGCTGACTGACTTACACCTTTAATAATGAGCTTGAATTTGGGTTTTAGAGGAAACTAATTGAAGCTGAAATCCTGTATCCCCAAACGTGGGCCCTAGTTTCACAGATCTTGACATAAAAAAAATGACTAATATTAATTTATAAGTGTGTTCTCTTGAAGGTCAACAGACTCTGTTGACAAATTCAACAACTTTGCTCGGCCACCACAGCCTTCGTTTGTGTTGTGTGACTTTGTTTTAACACACTAGTCGTAACTTTCAGCAGCACACAAACTGAAGGCAGATAAGAGCTGCTGTAGACTTTATAACCTGAGCTCTGTGAGGTTACAGGGATGTGTTTGTCAGCAGTGTTTGGTAGTGTTCAAGAGAGCCATGCAAAGTGGGGTTACAGTCCATTTTGTAACTGCTGGCTGAAGAAACTCACCACAGTCATTTCTAATTTTTGTACCTGTAAGATATTTTAGACGTAGGTTCAAAAGTACTGAAACAACCCTCTGACTGAAGGGCTGTGAGTGGACATGGCATTCACAGCTTCACAGTATGATAGAAACTTAAACCTGTAATGCCTCACAAACCTGATACAGTCATACCGTCGTTCACATGCCACACCCGCACTTACTCAAAGGATTTCCTCAGCGCGCTCTGAGTTCCTCTTCGTCAGCGGACAGAAATGAAACAGCTCTAGCACTTACTTCATGAGCACACATACGGAGCTGATAAGCAGCACGGGAGCTATTTCTGAAAGTCTGTTTGTTTGTGAGACCTTGAGAGGTTCTCTGTGTGTTCCAGTCCCTCGCCAAAGCCATGCAGTGTGCTTTCATTACAAAGCTGCTCTATTCCTCCGGGGTCAGGCTGCATGAAGTCACTCACTCCTGATGATCTGCTCTCAGGGCGTGCTGCTCGCTCTCTGCTCACTCTGCTTGTCTTAACGGTGTTCTTACAGGCCGATTATTATTATTATTATTATTATTATTATTATTTATGTGCTGGACGTATACTTTATATTTTATGTAAATAACGCTCACGTGTCTGGAGGAGGTGTGGAGGTGGTCACGCTGTTATTGGAGTGATAAAGGGAAAGCTTCAGAAGGTGAAAGGAAGGATCAGTTTTAAGGTGGTTACTCGGAAGTTGAGCTCATGTGGACATGGACGATGAGTCAGGTGGTTTAAGTAAGGAGGAAGATGATTAAACACTATAAATGAGTCAGGAATGTGTGTACAGGAAGTATTTCAAGGAATAGTTCAACAATTTTGGAAATAAAGGAATCAATGTTTCTATTTCTTTGCAGGGGAGTTCTAATATTTCTTGAACGTTGGGCCAAATGAGGAAGATAAAATCTTTGAATTGCTCCGGTAGATTGCTTCAGCCTGCAGCCATGAAACAGGCGGTGGTGCCATTAATCTCAGACAGTTCTTTGAGATGGTTTTGCCACTGATGGGCTCAGATTGTTCATAGACTGTCTGAAGACTGTGACAAAAAAATCTAGACCACTGTGTTGAGGAAAGACTCAAACTAAAACCACAACCAGCCTTGACCCCTCTTCACTGACAAACCAGACTCCACTTTTTATACCACAGTGCACTGAGTCACTGGTTTACTGCATTCAACAGATACTTACTTCTCTGTAACAGTAACCAGGTTCAGTGGCGGCAGACCAACAACTCCTGAGATCTGAGGAAAACCTAGTCGTTTTGTGAATGGAGTGTGGTGTCCTTGACGAGCGATGTATGGGCTGTTTCTGGTTTTAAAAAACATCTTTACACTTGAACAAAATGTCTCTATTAACATTATTTATTGAAGCAGAGCTGCAGACACTAAAAGTAATGATCAGAGTCCATTTGTGGCTAAAAGAAGCACATTAATGTGTTGACTTTGAAGAGGATGATTTGTCTTAAAAGGTCAATCAGCCTGTTTCTCTGCTGTTGGCTGAAACAACCTGCTGGAACAAAGTCAAACGTCTTAGTGGCTGTAAATCACGAAGAGCCCTGAAATATACATTTTTAAAAAGGGTCCAAGTTTAAAAGAAGTACTGGAAGCAGAGTCGTGATGTTGGCATATAGATATGTAGGATGAAGGCTTTTAGGCTGATGACGTTCAGATGGTGAAGTTTCAGATGAAGCGTGACAGATCATGTGAAACATGAGGTGCTGTCGAGTTGCAGGATTTACCACCTTTGTCTGAGTGAAACCCTCACCTCCTCTAACGTGCAGCGCTGGCATCTCTGATTGCTCTTAATCTCCAGTGAAACATTCCTCTCTCTGCTCCGAGGTGCCGAGCACAATGAGACCACATTGTGTTTGTGTTTGTTGTTGTCACCAGCTGGTACAATGGCCTTTGTGCGGGAGATGGGCGTCTCCAGCCACGACCATGCTCTCATCCTTATGCTGTCATCCTTAAAAACTGGAACACCACACTGTAAAAGATTTTCATCTCACAGAGTTTAATCTCATCGAGCTTTCAGTGTTTTCTTTACTGCGCGAAGGTAAATCTGCTTCATAGTGTAATGTATCTCTTAAGCTGGAAGAAAATAAGCTTGAAACTTCATCTCAGTCTCCTCTGCGTGTATACCTCTGCAAACAGGTGACAGCATCTTGAAATGATCTCGATTCAGGCTGAAATATCACAACTTGATGTGAGACTTGTACATTTCTGGAGCTCCACAGTGACACATTCTGTTCCCTGTTGCTGCAGCGCCTGTGAAAACAAGATTTAAGAGTTGTCGAGTCACTTCACCTCAATAGAAGATGGACTTGTTTTGCAGTGCAGTGATGTCAGGGATCTCACTTCGCAGGATGACGAAATGCACAAATGATTTGGGACAAAGTGCTGGCATTGTCTGCCTCCTTCCGTCACTTGAACACGACTTCTGCTGTGGTGTCCGTTTTGTCATTTTGTACAGCTATTGTGCTGTCATCTTCAGCAGCTAGTCACTCGGTGGCCTCTGTGTGTGTGTGTGTGTGTGTGTGTGTGTGTGTAAGTGTGTGTGAATGTGTGTGAGTGTGTCAGTGATCATTGTCTGGCACTCGGATGATGATCCTCTATAAAAACAGAGCACTAGGTAACATTCCTGTTTTTTCTGCGTGCCCACAGCGAGACTGAAGGAAACTGTAGTTTAAGTCAAATCCGACACAAGCACAAGCAAATAAATGTTCAAGAGATGTTTGTTTATTTTGCATTTTATATTTTTTTAATGTATGAGCGTTCCGATTGCATCTGAAATTACTAAAAAAAAAGACTTATTGTATTCTGATCAACTGCAGGCTAATATATATAAGCATCACAAAGCAAACTGAAGAGCTCATTAAAGGTTGTAGAAATACTTCATGGAGTGTTCGATGTCTTCTGTTGTTTTTCAAATGTGTATCTTTCTCCTCTCTGCTGCCCCTGCTGGAGCAAGGATGTAATAGCACTCAAAGGTCAATTCATGTTCGTTCATTTAGACATTTTAATTTTTCCACATATTTTGGGTCTTTGTTTTTAGAAACTTTTAAGATTGACGATTGATTTCTGCACAAGACAACAGCCGTCACACTGCTCTCCTCAAAGCCACCAGACTCCTCTCACAAAGTCACAGTCATTATACAGCCCACAGGACACACTGCTTCAATCTCTCAGATTATTTACGCTATCGAGCGTGACACGACCTTTAGTAATGGCTCTACTAGGGCTGCCAACTTTCTCTGAACTGGAAATGCAGAAAGTGTGTATATTCCCTTTAATCCTTACTGTATCATTATGTAACCTCATATGAATAAACCTCAAAGAAAACACAATTTGGCTCTTTACATCAAAAAACAGGCAAAAGAAAAATTAATGCAAAAGAGTAGTATGACTCACCAAATTTACTTTTTCCATGGATACTTTTTGCTGCTCTTGACTGACTCAAGCAGTCTTTTGTCCTTTTGCACAGCCTGAGTTTTTGCAGGACTTGGCGCATTTGCACTGTATACAACTGATGCGCGTGAGGGGGCCTGTGATTGGATGACAGGTGGTGTGAATGACACTTGATCTGCCACTGCTGTTTTATCTGATCCAGGATCTGTAGAGTGCAGTCTGCTGTATTTACAAGAGTTAATAGTCAATATACGGGACAATTGAGGTCCTGTATGAAACAAACCAATTTAGCCCAATATACGGGATGTCCCAGCTAATACAGGACAGTTGGTAACCCTAGGCCAGGGGTGTCCAAAGTACGACCCGGGGGCCAATTGCAGCCCAAGGTCCATTTATTTATGGCCCCAAGCTTCCATCTTAAATTGTGTTATTTATAGCAAAGAAATGAATCACAGTTTCTTTCTACAAACAAAACTAAAGTCAATCCAGAAACGTCTCAAAAAGCTTCATATGAACTACCTGTCTAAAGCCAAAGCTCTGGGAATTCTGCAAGACGGCAATAAAGAAGAAACACAAGAACTCTTAAAGTTGACAAGTTTTCAAATTAATGTTTTTATCATGATGTGAAAATGTTCTTGATGAACACTAAAACTTCAGAAGACACAAAAGAGGACACAAGACAAGATCAAATTATGAAATTGTGCAGAAAAGGCAAAATTTGGTGCATCAAAAATGTTCAGAACTCAGGAAAATAATTATTTTGTTCTTAAAATGTTGCCTGCTTGTCAGAAAGGTCTTAAAAACCACCTAAAAAAAGAAGTGTGATGAAATCTAGTTCATGATCCTGCCATAGGAAAATAATGATACAATACTTTTTCCCACATTGCCCGACCCTAATTAAAAACATTTTCCTCCAGAAGAAGATAACGTTTGCTCATGTGTACATGGCTTGTGGAGAACTGAGGACTACCTAGTTACTAATTTATTCAGACAAAATTTAAAATGATTGTTATTAAATAAATATTTCATATATAACTTTTGGGATTCCTAAGTCTCAGTAGGAGCCACTGGCCCTGAGGTATTCTGACAACATCATATGTGGCCCTCTTTGAAAGAAGTTTGGACACCCCTGCCCTAGGCTCTACACTCACCATCTTAAAACACATTATCCAAAACTCAACACAAATAACAGCACTTTACAGATCACCGACAGACCAGCGACTCCTGCGTTTGCAAGGTAAAAAGTCCTGTTTTTGTCATTGAGATTTGGTGGTGTTAGAGAAAAAGTATAGAGAAAAGAATCATACTTCACAAAGAGGTCTATGTCTTCAGGGATTATTGTAGTTTTACTGTCACACACTTTGGATAACAATCAGAGCTTGTCAAAGGCAAAAACAAGCATCTAAATCACACATGAGGATGATGTCACAGGGTTATTTGTACCAGACTAATATCAGAGTTCCTCTTTGACTCCTCGCAGGTGAACAGTTACATGAGAAGAAAGCACAGCGACGATGTAAACCAAATCACAAGCAGACGATTCAGAACAGTGCATGTTATCTTGGCAGTGCACCTTTAGAGAACAGTTCATCATCCGTCCTCGGCACAGACGCTCAGGCAGTTTTAAAAACTTAAACGGCACACAGCAAGTCGTAAACATAATGGAATGATTTGAAGTTACATTCAGCAGAGCGGGTTACAGCCATCATCAGCATAGTGCAAAGAAGCTTTGGAAGCTTACACACAGATCATACATAGAGGTACGACACGTGCTGCCACGTCGCCACAAAAACAGCAAGTATGCATATTTTTAAATATATTACAGAGTACAGTCTATAAGCTGTATCCAGGGGCGTGTCCAGACTGAGGACTGACAGAATATCAATTATTTACCTTCTCTGATCCACGTTTATCTAATTTGGCGAACATTAAATGATCATACAGAAAGTTACACGACAGAGCGAGGACATATTCTTGGCATCGTTTTTTAAACAGAAACAGAAACCTTCTTTTAAGCTCCTGTCTTGTGAAACATAAACAAATACAAGTGCAAAGTGTTTCTCTACTATTAAAGAACCAACTCAAGAAAACTGCTTCCTTTAAACACAAAGAAACCTAAGAGCAGCCTGTTGGAATAGAAGCCAAATAGTTGATTTTAACATGAAACCCGTCTCTTAAAAAGATGGGTGGCACCTCAGGTGGTGCACGCCATCCCTACCCGCCCCTCTGGACACGCCCCTGACTGTTATCCCACAAGTTTCTGACACCCTAATAAAAAAAAAAGGATTAAAAATAAAAGAGAATAAGAATAAGTATAATATCTTCTTTCATTTAAACACAACTCATTATAAAATTAGACACTGCTTTAAATGTTACAATTTTCTGGGTAATTTGGTTCAGAGACAAAACAGAAAGTTGGAATAAAGGTGACACACATGAAAATAAGTTGTTATCATGCAGAGTGTTCATGTCTGTGAAAAGAAAATGTCCAAAAGTGTTGTAGTTAAAATAATATTCAATGTTAAGCAACACAGGATTTCAAAATATCTGCAGAACTCAGCTTCTTTATCTTTAAGTGCCATTAAAGCTAAGGTTGGTAGTCACTGAAAACTAGCATGAATTTGAATGTAGCATTTCCTCAGGACTCCGTCTCGATATATTTTGGCTCCTGGTTGCAGGGATTGGTTGGTGTTTTCCCAGGTTAACTCCGGCTGTAGATGGCAGCTTTTTTTCACTCTTATTAAGAACACATTATGTATTGATTGCCATCAGGACATAAAGATCATTTTAACCAGTATAACAAAAAGTGGATCTTAATCTGACTACAAACCCCAGCTTTAAGACATTCAATTTACAATGACTAAATTATTCTCCAACTCTTCTGATAAACAATAATCACTTTGAGTGGCCTGTTCTGAGTTTATTCCCTGTAAAGTAGTCATAAATATCTGCTGTAAACATAAGACATTTTTCTGACATATCATGGAAAAAAAACAACCCAAAGAGAAAACAAGAAATAATAAAGTGAGTAAGCTCCAGTACTACAGTTGACTGTTTAGTTTTTTTAAGAGTGCAACATTTGGATAACAATGTTTAAGAAACAATCAACTTTGAGATCAGAATGATGTAACCACATTTTCTACTTCTGATCAGTTTGGATTCATAATCCAGCAACAAACTTACAATCAAGAATCTGTAATGAGGAGGCTCAGACATTCAGCCGTCTTAAAGTAGCTCCACATGAGTGCAGGTTTGAGGAGAATGTAAAAAGCTTCAGCCGAACAAACAAACATGAGGTTAAAATGAGTCACCGTGTTACTCTTCATCTTCACTTCATCGTTCTAACAGACACAACGTGGATCAGGTTTATGAACTGACAGCTCTGCAGAGACTCAAAGCTGGAGCCTGAATCAGGAGAAAGTTAAAGAAAGAAGAGAGTCCGTTTCATACCTGCAGGTTTCTCTCCTCAGATCCAATACGAGACACCAACTCCTCAGCTCTGTGGTCAGGAGTCTCCTCTACAGGGAGGTGGAGTCAAGGATGAAGCTGCAACTAATGTCATCTGAGAGAGGTGACCTAGTCTACACCCAGGACACTGACCCCTACTCACTGCATCAGACTGTCAGTTTCATACCTGCAAACAAATTTACATTTCTCTTGTATTAATGCTACAGTTATATTTTAGATTTTTTGATGATTAATATGCTGAAATGTGGTGTTATCCCACACAGTTTTCCATGAATAAATGCTCCTTCTGAAGGCTACATATTGACTACATCTCATCCTTCCTCAGGAGCACTCTGAATGGAGGGGTAGGGCTAGCTGGGGGGGATAAGGATGCAGCAAGATATCAGGGAATCATTCAAGCTGGGAACGAGTGCAGGTAGTTTTAGAAAGAAGAAGAAACCAGCCTCCGTCACATTCTGAACTCTGAGCCCTTCGAGTGGTTAAATGAGGTAAGAGCAGAGAAGAAGACAATCTGTGTGATCGATCTGAAGCACTCAGAGAGGTCAACTGAGACTTGTGTGCTCAGAACTCCTGGATGACCCTGAAGTGGTGCTCAATGGAGGGGGGCTCGTCCTCGAAGTGCAGCTTCTTACTGGGACAGGCTCCAAACTCCTCCAGGGTCTTGATGAAGAGTCCGTGCTCACGGCCAACCCAAGCCCTCATGGGATCACACACCTCATACGGGGTCACGTGGACGTGGATCGACACCCCGCTGGAGGCTAGTTCTTTCAGCACCTGCTTGTCGGTCACCCAGGTCTCGCTGCCACCTGGGTGCCCCCCATCCAGCCAGAACATGTCTGTGATGTGTTTAATGAAGTAGGACAGCTGGGGGTCTGCGCGGGCCCCGGGCAACTCGTACACCATCTGGTTCAGGACCACGCAGCCTTTGCTGAAGCCCACCAGGAAGAGGGAGAAGCCTGAGGGGATGCTGTCAGCGCCTCCCTGTGGCTGCAGGGGGTTTGGGAGGTCAGCTCGCTCCATGCCGTGGCTCAGCAGGGCCCTGAAGGCAGAACACTGGTCAGACCATCGACAATATAGAACAATGGAATCATTACAGATCCACTAAACTGAAGCTGAAACATCTGGAGCTCCCCCTGGTGATAGACTGCTGTCAACACAGGTATCATACAGTCGTCCTCCTCAGTGTAAAGTATGGGGCACCGTTTGTAAAGTTGTGCACATCGAAAATAACATTTCTCCACATTAAGCTCCAAAACATCTGCAAGTTTCACAACACGTTTTTAAGTTACGTTTTTATCACATTTAGAGCAATATTTGTTACTTTTTTCACATTTATTTTTCTCGGTACAAATATATTTAAGATAATAATAATACTGTTAAATCTAAATGCTAAATGTTCAACGTTAAATCTAAATGTTAAATATAAATATAAGTGTTAAATATAAATCTTAATGTTCAAAGTTAAATCTAAATGTTAGATATAAATCTAAATGTTAAATATAAATCTAAATGTTCAACGTTAAATCTAAATGTTAAATATAAATCTAAATGTTAAAATTAAATCTAAATGTTCAACGTTAAATCTAAATGTTTAATATGAATCTAAATGTTTAATATGAATCTAAATGTTAAATATAAATGTTAAATAAAAATGTTAAATAAAAATGTTAAATATAAATGTTAAATATAAATGTTAAATAAAAATGTTAAATATAAATGTTAAATATAAATGTTAAATGTTGCTCCTTGATCCTAAACATTTAGCTCATTTGCAAATTCACACTGCAACCTAGCCGAAATACTAAAACAAAAGCTTCATAAAGCGAAACAGACTTAGCAATTCAACATTTAGATTTTTATCTAATATTTATATTTAAATTTAACATTTAGATTTAGATTTAACATTTGGATTTAACAATGATTTTAACTTAATTTATTTTTCACAACAAAATTAAATGTGAAGAAGATCACAAATATTCCTCTGAATGTGATAAATAAGTGACTTTGTAATATTCACTCTACATTTTTATGACGTTTTGGAGCTACATGTGGAGAATTGTAGCTCTTCCTTTCAGTGTGCACAACTTTACAAACTGCGCCCCACAGTAAAAAGAGGACACGGGTCAAACTCAACTTACAGGGCGGAGACATTACTCTCACCCGACAGAGAATCATCAGGAGGAGCGGAGTGAATGATAACACCTCTTTGTCTGCAGAGTGAGTACAAAGAGCTGACATGTTTTCAAGATCAGATCAGACTTGTGTTTCTGCTGCCCCTGAGTTACAAAGTATAAGTTTAATAAATACATCAGATCAATTCACTCTGGTTCAACTCGTCAAAGATCAGAAGGAGGTAAGAATTCAAACCTGAGGTGGAGAAACGCTCCATGCTCAGAGGAGTATGAGAAGTGCTCCGGAGCTCCGAACATGTTGCTCTCCACAAAGTTGCGGTAGCAGCTGAACTTGTGGAGGTACATACGGGAGGATTTGACCACCCAGACATGGCGGTCGGGGAAGCGCTGGCCCAGAATGAGAGCAACCTGCTCCAGGCTCCAACGGAGCCACTGAGAGCCCTCCGGCTGCAGAGCCATCTCCTCCTGAAAGTTCTGCACAGACGACAAAGAAGAGAGACACTTTAAAGATGCACAGTGAGACAACACAAGAAGATTTATCCACATAATGGCTCTGTGTCTGTTTGTGTCTAAAGATATAATGCAACGTCAGCATGTTCATGATGTTAAGAGGACACAGCTTCAGGACATGGGTGCAGCTACTGTACATTCATCAGTTGGTTAGTGAACTAGATTGTTGTTGTTTTAAAGTCAGAGCAATAATTGGGTTTAAAATGACAGAAGATCCTAAATCATGAACCGAGCTGAGGCTAGCTCAGTGTGCAGGATACATCCTTAATCCAGGGAAACTGTGGCATTAATCTGGACGCTTAATAGTGGCATGTTATAAAAGTTTTTACTCAAACTGTCCACAAGAAAGAAGGCAACTTATTGTATAAACAGTGAAGCCCCCGGCCCCTGCTGGTCATTAGAAAGACTACACATTAAGGCCCCCACTGTGTTGGCTCCAGTTGGCAGAGCCGTACATTAAGCCTGTTCCTGAAACACAGTCTGGAGTCTGAGTATAAACACACCCAGCTGAGCACGAGGACGGAGCTGTGGAGAGTTTCTGGGCTTTAAATTCAAGATGAAAAAAAATCCCACACATGAGTTTGTCTTTGACACAAAGAATTCGTTCCATCAGCAGCATCTTCTCAGTGTGCTGTCAGACTGTGTGGTCCTCAACACAATGACCTCATTCATGTTATTTACATGGAGACATCAGCGTGACAGCATCCTGTGCATACGAACGACTGCTGGCCGACACCAGCAGCCTGTGGGAATATTAACACTTGCCTGGAAAGTTGCCTAATGAGTTGCAGACAAGGACAATGAAGAGATGGATTGAACTCTGGAGAGGGTTTAATACATGAAGACATTTAGGAGGATAAACAAATAAGAGGTATTTCATCTCTCTTGGTTTTTTAGTAAGTGTTCATACACTTTCTAAAATAAGAACGCTTTGCATCATCTGACGGCACAATGTGCAGCTGCTGCAGTTAAAGGAAAGACACTACAGGGACAGAACTCAGAGGAGTTTACTCATACGAGTTCAGGCCGCTTCTTTAGTTAAGATTTAATGTTAACAAGGTCAACAGTGAGTTCAGCTCTTAGCGCTCTCCTCTTTAAAACACCTTTGATGGCAGTCATCAGTGAAATGAAAGCCTAGCGTCCTCCTCCTCCTCCTCCTCCTCCTCCTCCTCCTCCTCCTCAGGAGCACATCACGGATGATGGTTAAAGGCAAGTTGCCATGAAGCCCAGCAGAGATGGGGGAGGGGTTTCCTTGTTTGTGGGTTAAGAATAGTCTTTGACGAACGTCTGAACGAAGCTCCTGAGATGAGTTAATAAAAATGTGACCGGTCCTCTAGTTTCATACACAACATGTTTACTTTGTTTAATTTAAAGAGCTGGTTTGACGCACAGTATCGAGGGTTCTTTGTATTATATATTAGACATATTAGACAATGACCTGTGTCATGATAATGTCACTAACACAGGCTGTTTGTATTCACAGTATCACTTATTAGAGCAGTTTTGATCCCCATTCATGTCCTGTTAGCACACAAGGATGTTTTTCTTTTGCTCTTCACAATAATAGGAGAAAAAGAACATTAGATTTCAATGCCATTCATATTTTAATTGCTCCTTCTTACATTTTACAATTTCTACAAGTAGAAAAACACTTTACATGTACAGTATGTTTCAGAACACGTGAATTTGGGGGGGAGGAATGAGTCCAATCCAACTCCGGCACACTATATAACTTGTAAAATATATTTACTGGTAATGTTTCTGTACTTCACCTTCAGAACCTGATGAAGGTACAGCACCATAACAATGCCAATCATGTATTTTTACAGGGAAGACCATGTTCCAGAGTTTGCCTGCAGTCATTCAAATTCAATTCAAAATTATAAAACTTGTCGGGTATTTGCTGCACCAAGGTGTTTTATTTCTAGAGATTTGTAGTCAAAGCATCTCTGCAGTGCTACAGAATGTGATTAAAATGCAGCCTTGTCACAGTTTTTACCTTCCAAGGAAATACAGATATTTAAAATGACTTTGGATCCCTAACTTTCCTCAAATCTCCCTGATCTTTTCATAAACAGCGGCTCACACTCACACTTATCTATGAAAACACAAACAGAAAGTTATCAGCTGAAAGAGTTTGTTCCACCCCGGCCTGATGCTGTAAAGTTTATTTGATAGACACCTTCAGACTTCTTACTGAGCTCAACCTTCTGTTTGTTGATGAAGGTTCATGCAGTACAAATACACTCAGCTTGATATCGGTGCAGGCTTCATGATTTAACAGCCTCTCACTGATCTCATGCTCTCATATGATTTTCTACACTCACAGAATTTGCTTATCACGCTGCTTCAGAAGTGCTGATGATACGTCTACTTTAAGTATGTTGTTACCCACGTACACAAACACACGCAGGTGGACCAGCAGCTCCAGTGGAGGGTGAGTTTATGAAGCAGAGGAGGCTCCGCTGAGCTGATAACCTTTCCTGACACCCACAAGGTGTCACATACTGTTTATCACCAATAAAACCTTTCACCAGGACCATCACCTTACACGTGTCACGTGGTATTTAACATACATGTGAGTGAGCCATGTGGCTGCTCAGGAAACACACACAGAGACAGAATAATGTAAAGCCTCTGAAGTAACCTCAAAGACCCAAAGCACCCAGCAACAAGACAGACTCTTACTTCTGCATTTTAACACCTACAACTTATATTTCACTATTCATGAATTCAATTTCTGATACAAACAAACCCACTCCTACCTGTGTGATGATCAGATAAGCATTAACTTACAAGTGTTTTAGCCAGGTATAATATCTAGAAAAGCAGTTCAGATCTCTGCATGTGATGTTAGCATGGAGGATCCTCATAAAAATTAATAAGTGATGTGTTGCTGTCAAACATAAACTTCTATTTTAATGCTCTTATCAACAGAAGTAGGATTTATTTTTCCACAGTTTATCCAACTTAAGTTGCATAAAAAATTTAGCAAGTTTATGTATAGATCTAAAGATACAACCTCACGCCCCCCTTGGGATCTCTAGCGACCCCCCTTGGGCGGCTCAGACCCCAGATAGGGAACCAATGATCTAATCTATGATGTGAAAATAAATCTGTGCAACAACTGTTCTCATGTGTGTGGTGTCTCCTCTGCAGATTTCACTTTGTCATATGAGTTGGTGAAATCCTTCAGAGTATATATAAAGCACATTTAATCCAGTTTAAAGCTTGTCATATAATTTGTTTTTTGACACATATCACTTGATTATATCAGTCCTTCACTCAGAGCTGTTGTAACAAGTAAATCTACATCAACAGTTCAAAATAAAGTGTATTTTATCCAAAATATAATGAATATTGTATAAAAATAAACATAAGGTGAATATGTAGGTTCGGGCCTGATATATAAAAAAAATATTACTCATATTAATAATCAAAAATGAATGTTTGAATGATATTGAGACTTCAAAAATATAGATTTATAGTCAAATTTGCTTCAGAGATTTCTTAAAGCTCCTCTGAGGATCTTAGTTGTTGTGCTAAATTTGCTGCCTCCTGTGAAATAAGCTGTTCATCTCTGAGCTTCATCTCGTCCTGTTCATATGGAAGTGTTTTCTGCACCTTTCAGTTTAGGGTGTTGTTCACTTCAGTCAGTCCTAACTCGGATTGTTTCTTAACCAGATAAATCCACTTACTAGGTCTTTAAACTAAAACGTAAACAAGTGAAAATGAGTTTGCATTTTCAATTTTGTATAATATGTTGAAGTAAACAAATCAAAGAGTGATCTACTTATTTCATGTTAAAAGGGCTTGTTATAGTGATCCTCAGCTGTCCACAGCATCAGCTAGAAACACCTGTCAGAGGATGCTTGGGGATGAAGAGACATGGATAATGTGTGAACTCTCTACAAGCTATCTCGTTATCCTGTGTGATTGAGTGTTCACTGTGTTGCTGAAAGGAAATATAACAACAAACCAGTGTTAGAAAATCTTGATTACCCAGCACAGACAGTTAAAAGTCTTTCTGGTGGCCCCTCGAGTTCACGTAAGACCACACACCTCACACCCCTCCCATCACTCTCACCTGAATGTCGCCATGAAAGAACACCACATGCTTGTTGTTGCTCTTCTCCTCCTTCACGGTGTGGTCGTCTGCAGCAGGCCGGAGGAGCAGCAGGTCGTTCACTCGGCTCGGCTGGTGTCCGGGCACCGCGAGCAGCTTCTGGAGCCTCCTCTGCGGGCTCTCTGTGCGTGCATCCCGGCTGGCTGCTGCTGCATGCATCCCCCGAGGCTCGGAGGAGGTGGTCGCTGCCACAGAGGTCATCTTGTTGGCCACAGACAAGAGAGTGAAACCCACAACAGCTTGGGCCACTAGCATGGACACTAATGTAATAAAATGTTGATTTGTTTTCTTGTAAAGTGAAGTTACATCATGCTGCTGCTGCTGCTGTCATCGAGCTAACATATCTGCTAGCTTACCAGCATCTTGCTATCAGCAGCGAACGAGCTAACTTTAAAACAAGCAGCTAATGTTGATATTTATTAATATTTGCCGCTGCGCATTGTATGCTTCTCGTATTTAGTCTCACGACGTTGCAGTGACGTGAAAAGCTCTGTAATTATGATTACATGCTGTCAGTTCTGCTTGTTGGTCACGAAGAGGCGCTGTTGTGTTTATGAAAGCGAATATTCAAGGTAGAGCTGATCATCTGCGCATGTCTGTTTTTCTGACACCAAAGATGCGTAAATGACGCCAAGCGATACACTGCTGTGTACTTCCGTTAAAAACAAGACCGTTTTAAACAACTCTATTTTACAAGACACGGGTTGAACATGATCATTTATTGGATAAATTACTTCTCAAAGCTGATAGGCAGCGACGAAACTATAAAATAATAACAATCTAAATTTAGATTACAGGTTACACCAAAATAATATGTTTTTTTTAATGCCTTAACGAGAGGTGTGCTGCAGCATCTGAGAGGCTGAATCATTATGAGTCATTTAATAGTGTTTTTTTTTTATAACTTTTTATTGAGTTCAAACTAAGAAAATTACAATACACAAAACTGTGCACAATACCCCCACCCAAAACCGCTATATAGTAGATCCAATACAAACATAGAGAATTGACTGCATAACATAATAGTAATAAAAATTACAATAATAATACTAATAGAAAATAAATAAAGTAAACACGTAGATAAAAATAAAATCTTAAAAGAAATGAGCAAATAGAAACAAAAAAAACAAACAGACGTGGAATTGAATCTAAATAGACAATGAACAGATACGTTCTCAGGTAATGTAAGATAAAGTAAAATGTTGCTTCTAGTCCACATGTGAGTTTAGGGTAACCAGTCATCAGAAGCCATGTCATGTTGTGTGTCCCACTATTGGGGTTGTAAGAAGGGTCTTCCACTCAGAAAAGTGCCCTCCCATCAGAAGTAGTTTCTTTAGGTCTAAAGGCAAATAGTCTAGGAATGGTGACCAAACCTTTAAAAACTGCTCATTGTTTCCTTTTATGACAGCATGTAGTCTTTCATGAGGGAGGGTGTTAAAATTATCCCTGTACCAGAGGGTAACACTTAATTTAATAGTGTTTTAATTTAAGAAGTTGGTGGAGATGCACAGATACATATATATAAAGCATTACACAAAAACTGTCACTTAGAATTATTTTTTGGACTTGGCTTTATGAAGACAGTAATTTGTGTAAAGACTGCTTGCAAGAAACTCTGCATTGGAAATAAGATGCTGTCAAGTCAGAGATATTTCCTTAAAATTGTGCAAAGTTTATGCAGCAAAAAAACACTAGCAAGATTTAAAATTATACTTATTACTTTGACTTGTGTGGACTCAAAGAAGAAACAATCTACTAAAATATTTTGGGTTAAGTTCAACATTATGCAAGAAGAACAACTGGAAAAAGACATTTTAATACATTTTGAATGCTATGTGAAGGACTATGACATTAGCACTCCTTTTCTGTTAATTTTAATGATAGGAAAATACCACATCAGTACGACAAAGTGGACGGACACTATTCATACTCTGGAGATGGGAAATGCATTAACATGCCACCACAATCAAAGACCTGAAGAATAAAAAATCTATCTTTAGGAAAGAAATATAGATCAAAAAAGTGCATTCAGACAGATCTAACTTCTTCAAAATTAAGAGTAAAATTAATTACTGTTCTATTTGCACCAATACAACAGCAGGACATGATTGCATACATGACATAACCTCAGGGGTAATAAGAAATGTAATTTTCTCTCATTAATTTATCATTTTTTCCTATTTAGGTCAGTCTGCCTATAACCATGTCACACATTCATTAATTAATTAAAACAATTAGATTTATATTATTTACTGGGGTCCCAGATGTCAGTGCTGCTTGTTTCCTTAAAACATATTACCCCAGTTGGCCTCATTTTATGTAACAATTTGTAAAATTTAAACAAATATTTAATAATGCACAATATGCAATGGTAACCTATAGGTGCCTTTTTTCCAAAGCTTAATTTATTCAGCAACTATGAATTAATGACACGTCAAAGACAAAACAGAGAAATGAACTTCAAATTAAGACAAAATAACAACAAAAATAAAGGGAAACATGAATCTTAAATGAAAAGATTGTCAGTCGTTTCAGTAAAGTTTGAAGCGGAGTGAATCCTCTTGACCTGAGCTTTCATCTTTAGCTACACATGCTAAAGTTCGGTAACAGCCTCAGAGTGATCTTGTGTATCAGTCCATGGTGTGTGCTGACAGCGGCTGCACTGAAGTGGTTTCTCAGGTTTTTGGTGTTCAGGTCCAGAAATCCGAACTTTGGTGCAACTTGGCACAAAACCAGAGAATGAGCTGCACGTGTCAGTTCTGAGAGAGGGCTGTCAGGTATGCCACGCTCACTGTGCAGATATCTCACCCACTCTAACATGTTGTTAAACTGCATGCTGCAGATGAATGTGAGGTTGGTTGGGTTTACGCTAAGTTGGACTTTGGTCAACATGTTCTGTAACTCTGCAAAAGTCAGCCACTGATAGAGAGACTGCTGCACACCACACGATTCACACACTATAAAGCAGTTTCAGTCTGGATATAAGGTGACTCCTTAAGGTAACTAAAATACGTACTTTAAGGCTCTCTCAGAGTGCACGACTTTGTTTTTCCATGATTAAGTTGAATGCATGAACTCTGAGCTGTACTTGTCGTCTTACACTTTGCAAACTTTGGGAACAAAAATCTTATTTTCAGATTCACAAGTAGTAGTGTTAGTAATGATGCGTTCAGGTGTTCTTTTAGTTTATTGTAGTAAGGGCCTGTTTAAAGCGAACTCCACAGTCTGTTTGGCCACCGCCACAATGATTCATTTGATATAATGAATGGTTCATGGTGTTCTATAAATTACAAAAAGTGCAAAAAAAAAATCGAATTATTGCCATTTATTGCAATTTATTCAAGGGACACACATGTCATTTAAATAAATAGATACATAAACAAATAAATCGATAAATAAATAAATACAAAATTCTGTTTTTACAGATGAAAGTGAATAACCTTCCCTGTATGGTCCTCATGAGTTAAAGCTTTAACAACAGCACAAGTAGAGAATCCAGGGACAAATATCTTTACAGCAGTGTATTGTCCTCCTGACTTCTGCAATACAATTATCATATTGCTAGCACCAAACATTGATATTTTCATGAAAAAGATGTGGCTTATTTCCCCTCTACTTTGACTCAGCACATCATTCATGAGTCCTGGTCGCGGCGCTTTCAGAGACATGTTGTTATCCTTAATTAATCAGCATGTGTCATTATATATTATAAGTTATTGACGATCATGAATCATGATATTATGATTGTAGTAGGGTGACAGTGAGTACAGTCACACAGCAGTTTATCTGGAGTTTGCTAACATTAGCTACCTCAAGCTTCTGACACCAGAGGCTGCAGCAGTGAAATCTCTGACTAGACTGAACCTCATTAACATTTGTCTTCATGCATGTAGATTAAGACAGTCATAATCTAATCTTCATTCTGTTCAGATATATGAAGGTTAATTGAGATTGTTTCTGTGAATGGCTTCTGTCCATCTTCTCTTCATACAGCGTTCTCCTGCAGCATCATGTCCTCCAGCTCTCTGGGCCGGAGGTTAGTGGCTTGTCTTCTGAATGTTTCTGAAGCTCGTAAGAAAGACCTGGTGGAGACTGTGGCCAAGGCAGCTTTATACAACACTGAAGGCAAGTGTTATTATACATCACTGTCACACTCGAGGACACATCAATCTTATTTATTTATTTATTTATTTAGATCATAAGCATCACAGATTAGATTAAAGTCTCCCTGAATAGAGAATGTCTCCATAGTTTCATCTCAAGCCACAAGACAAAAAGTCGATATAAACCAAATGACAGGTTTGTCATTGGAGCTTTAGTTTTGAGGCATATCTTCATTTGTTTTTGATTCTTTTTACATTAAATGTATGGATTTTCTCAGTGAAAGAGTCCTACTTAACATCAGCAGACCTCTAGCTCTCTGACGGATGAACAGATAATCTACAGTGACAGGAAGTGATGCTCGCTGCGGGTCCTGAGGTTCTGTACGGAGGTTAAAGTAATTTCATCATGAAGTCAGAGGGGTCGATTTTAAACAACTTTACCAGTGTTCAATATTTCATGAATTTATGTTTCTGTGTGTTTTTTAAAAATCTTTTCTTTTACATCGTGGAGTTTTCCTACATCACCTTAATGCTCCATCTGCCCAGACACACGTCCCCACCTGACCTCTGTGTCGCTGCAGTACAGGACTCTAAGGTGGACTAAAGTGACACATTATCCAGAGTTTGGTTTTACCTTTTATCCTTTTTCTAAGTTTTTTAAAAAAATTTGTCAATTTTCATTTTTATATATAAACCAATAACACAAATAAATAGAGAAAGACACTTCCTGTAAAAGCCCCTCTCTCAAGAATGATGTCATGTCAAAGTCCATCATTGTTCAAAAACCACTCATAAGAACGACCCGCTACAAAATCTGTAAGTCTCTCCCACTTTCTAGCAAAGTTTGCTTCTTTAAGTCAGAGAGAGAACGTCGTCTTTCCCAGTGTGAACACTTATTTAACTATTTCAATGCTGTCACAGAGAAAAGGAGGTTTTGTTTATTTCTTTGTAATTACCTTTTTACAATCAATCAATCAATCAAACAAACTTTATTTATATAGCACCAAATCACAACAAATGTTATATGAAGACTCTTTCCAAACAGAGCAGGTCTAGACCATACTCCATGTTCTATTATTAACAAAGACCCAACATCAAGACAGGATAAGATCCAGTCCCATCTTACAGACAGGACTCAGTCTGATCTCATCTTAATCCACAATGAGCAGAGCACTTTGCCGCATTTAGCAAGTTACAGCGGCAAGGACAAACTTCCTTTAACAGGCAGAAACCTCCAGCAGGACCAGACTCATGTTAGACACGAATCTGCTGAGACCGTGTTGGAGAGAGGGATAGAGGAGAATAAGAGAGAGAGAGATGAGACGGATAGTAGTACCACAGCAGCTGGACGTCTACGGCACGTCCACAGCAGCTGGACGTCTACGGCAGAAACTCAGAGGACGAAAAGTGTATTTTACACACACACCAATGTTTTTGTAACTACATCCTCTGTTATGTGTCAGTCTCGACTAAGAGACAGGACCTTCACAGCCCTGAGGAGACTGTATGAATCTTTGAACATGTTTAAAAACAGAAGTGAGTGTCATCCATGTGTGTGCTCTAACTGTGATCTCTTTCTGATGATTGTCCCTCAGGTGTCAGACGAGAGGGGACGACCGTGCTGAATATCTTTAATGACCATGACTACAACCGCTCTGTCATCACCATTGTGTCCAGCATCGACTCCATCAGTGAGTACCGAACCTCGAACTTGTGGTTGAAATATTATTCTGACATATTCCTGCTCCTGAGGGAGGAGCGGCGCCGCAGCAGTGATTCTACAGCAGGATTCAGTCTCTGTCCGCTGCTCACCAATCCTCTGAGAGGAGCGGAATCCTTTAATAAGCTTTGTCAGGGATTTAAACACAAAAAAAATCTGGATGAACAGTTTTGGGCATAGATCAGAGTGAAAAGTTGATCTTATTGAAGGCTTGTAGCAGACACCACCGTCTCACAAAGCAGACAAAGCTGTCGAGGATTTGAGTTATGTTTGTCCAGATGTGATTCTCAAGACAAACACAGAGGGTTAATTACCCAGAGGACTGAAACCTTGTATCTGCATCACATGTTCTGCACACGTAGCTCAATATTTATGCTGTAGGATACATAAAACATGATATCTGAGTGCTTTATATAAAAAGTTTTCACATATTTTGAGTAAGGTGAGAAAAAAACGCTACATTGCTTCAGCCTGCAGCTTCAAAACTAGCTTCACTGAACTGTCGGCTTGCTTTTGCAGCTGAAAGACTCAGATGGTTTTCCAAAGTGTCAGACAAAATGACTTCCTCCTTTCAGATCCTCTCTATGATGATGTTATCGAGTAAGATGCTTTCAACCCCTAAACAACAGCTGTTCACGCCCCCTCTTTACAGCCACCAAACCTCATTTACACAACCTTTCTCTGATGCTGCAAACCTTGAAGGTGCTGGTCTAACACTCCTCCACATGTTAGTGGTTATGCCTTTTATCTTGAAGAAGCTCTGAACCTGTTTGCAGATCATTTACGCATCAATCATATAAAATCATGACCCAGGTTTAAAGATATCAACCTTTAACTTCTCTCCTCTAACATCCTTGGCTTTGACCGTGTGTTTGATGCCATGTGTGTCGTGTTTCAGGGGAGTCCGTTCTGTCTGCGTGTGAGAGAGCCTGTGGGCTCATCGACATGCGTGCTCACTCCGGGGTCCACCCGTGTATGGGTGCTGTCGACCTCATCCCCATCTACCCGCTGGGGGAGGAGGTGGGGGTGGAGGACTGCGCTGAAGAGGCTCGAGGTGAGATGTCATTCTGTGTGTCAGTGTGTGTGTAAGAGAGTATGAGTGCACTCAGAAACATCTCCCTGTCAGATGAATTGATCCTGTATTGGATTTGTTCATCAGCTTTCAGCCCACATGTCATTACATCACAATCCAGCTGCTCTGTATTCAGTGCATCACCTGCTCAGGACATTGATTTATGAAGGAGTGGCAGGACGAGGCAGGGGGAAAAAAACAGGGAGATTTTATTTTATTTGTTTTTTATGTTATTTTAATGTATTTTATTTATTTGCATTTTTAAAAAAGGCTAAATAAATAAAGTCAATCTGTCAGTATTTGGACAAAGCATGTACAAAGTAGAATAATATTTATTTATTTTTGGGAATAAAGATTATTTAGTAAATTTAGTTAACAGGGAAGCAATAATCTCAAACTAAAATTGAGTCTACCTTCAAATGTACTCATATTTTTAACTTTTAAAATTTAAATCAGGTGATGTAATAACAAAATCTGATCCGATTTTTATAAATTCCTTGGTCGAAGAAGAAAATAAACTGGAGTATACATTTTTTTAATGAAGTCATTATGATGAGAATAATGTCAAATATTTGAGAATGAAGTCAAACTATCAGAATAAGTGGTTTAAGAAGAAATCAATCAGAGGATTTTTTTAAAAAATCGTCTTGGTTCTTGAAATTAAATTCAGCATTTTTTAAATCACATTTGGACTCCACTCTTAATATTTCTAACATAATATTAGTTAGATTAAAATAGGATATACTTTTGCATCACATCAAACACTTGCCAACCACATTACAATGCAGACAAATATCTAAACTAATCGATAGATAGAACTAGAAAGCTCACTGTGCTTTCCAGAGAAACGATTAAAGGGAGTGAATCAATACGTAGAAGACAAACGGAAGCAGAAAAATTGAAGGGTAAAGTTAAAATGAGTTAAAATAGTAATAATATGCACAGTGGAGCTCTAATAAAGTTATCTATCACCTTAAAAAGAATAAAGCAGAAACAGTTTCAGATGACTTCAGACAAAGTGGAGGCAGTATAGAGCAAAGATGCCTTCACAGTGAAACCTTGATCACCATTTGAACAAAGCCTCCACCTCAGAATGGTTAATTTACTATAGATGGATATAATATAGATACACTATAAATCAAACTCACGTACATAAATGTGCTTCAATTCAAACACTGAGAGATCATAAAAAACAGTTTCAAACAGTCAAATCTCATGATTGACACAGAGGAGAAATGTGTCATTGTGGCTCAAATATGCTGCTTCGTTATATTTTTATTTTTTTAGTTTAAGTTATATTTCTGGGCATTTTTGGCTTTAATGGACAGGACAGCTGAAGAGAGACAGGAAATGTGGAGAACAGAGAGTGGGGGAGGTAATGCAGTAAACCTCTGCAATGAGGGTTATAGGCTCTATACATGGGGCGCAGGCTTCGACTGCTTGGCCAACGGTGCCCCTCAATAGTTTTTTAATAGAAAATAATACAAATATCCTCCTTTTCTCATTTAGGTCTTATACCTGTAACTTAACTCTTTAACTTTAGAGTTGAAATATCTGCTTTAGTCTCTAAAGGCAAATATAAAAAGAGGTGTATTTCTGCTCCTGCCTGGCCTCATTACTCCTCCATTACCATCCAGTCTGTGCATGTCATCATGGAGGACGGTACTTCCATTATGTTCTAATAGCGTCAGTGGTTTGTTTGTATAATTTAAGTACACATACACCACAGAGGTTTAGAAAGAACTGTATGCATACAGTGTAATGAGTTCTCCAGCAGAGTATATTGAAATGTGTTTGATGATGATGATGATGTGACACCTTCAACTTCCCCGAGCTGTTGATTAGTTTCACAGCTTAGCAGATGACTTAACAGCCATGTTTCCAGCTAATAATGAGCAGTAACCCAGCATGAGGCCTGCATGCCTGATGTGTGCACTCTGTATGCTAATCTGTGGACCGTGATTGCAGATTAAGAGCTGGCTAACTCGCACACAGCTTCATATTTATGCATGTGCTTAATGAGAGGTCCATGTGTCCACACTCTGCCTCAGTCTGAGTTTCTCACAGAACCCCCCAGGGTGTGTTTGGTCTGCCACGCTCTCCCTGCTCTCGTGTTTCTGAAATGGTGTACATGTGATGGCATACGCTCCATTTGCTGGTTAGCTAACATGTCTGTATTGTTGCCGGGGCTCAGCTGTGGCTCAGGGACTCACAGAGCGGGTCCGGGGCACCAGTGCCTTCCTGTTTGGCTGGGCTGACTCCCCCCTCCAGAGGGGACTGGCACAGAGGAGGAGGGAGATGGGCTGGTTCAAGAAGACGACAGACTTGCAGGCGATCACACCCGACATGGGGCCACAGCTGCAGAGACGCTTCGGTCTCACAGGTGAGTCAAAGCTGGAGGAGGAGGAGTGTAAACAAAGTGAAGCCCCTTTCACACCTCCACTCCTGAAACTTTATAGAGACCTACTGAGCTCCAGGTCCTGATAACTTCAGGAACTTGTACCTCACAGGGAGATTTATCTGTCGGACACCCTGTCAAAACTCCTTACACAAAATACCACAAGACAAACACAACAATAGAAAACATGCTACAGACAAATGAGGAAAGCAGCTCGGAGTATAAAACAGAGGAAATCCTCTGAACCCGAATCATGCCATTACCCCACTCAGGATAAATCCTCAGCCTCTTTCACACATGCACTCCTGAGAGTTTCTAGTTATTCCACCTGGGCAGGTGGTGGGAGAGGATTTTAAAAGCACTCTTCTAAAGCCAGAGAGTAATGTTTACAACATGAGAGCAGACAAATCAACGGAGACCCACACTTTGATGAAAATCTTTGCATAATATCGATGCTCCGTGCAAACAGACAGATGTGCAAACATTTATGTCTTGTCTTCAAATGTTTCTCCTTCCTCATCCTCTGATGCTTTTCTTCATCCTGCTTTGTGTTGCTCTTCAAGTTTTGCACCGATCGCACGTTGCTGTTAATATTTCTGAATATTTCCTGCCGCACTCTCACATCAGCTCACCCTGACTTTTTGTGGACATCCTGAAAGTCAGTGGAAAGTCAGGGTCAAAATTTTGTCTGTTTTCTATCTCACATTTAGCTCAATCTGAAAACTTGGGAAACATTTAAGGAGTTTTGTGCATGTGTGAAAACAGCTTTCCAGACTTTCACCTGCTGCATTCACACATGTGCTCACCTTGACTTCTTCCAGGCATCTTCCTCACAGGCTGGCAGGGGAAAATTCCTTATAATTCCAGGGTGAAAAATGGAAAGTTCACTCATGCAGCACATCAAGATAAAGTCTGGAAATTTTCATGTTTTGCATGTGTGAAAGGTGCTGAGTATTTGAGCTTAGATGGAGGATTGAAATAATAATACAGTTCACTTTATTCTTTAAACATTGTGTGTTTCTCTCCTGCTGCGTGACCCTTCAGAGAAAACAGCTGCTCTGTAACTTCAAGAATCACACGACACAGCATTTTTAACAAGTGATTGATTGGTTATTTAAATCATAAATCATTCCTCCTGTCAATACCAACCCTGAACAATGCACATCACTTTTACAACAAACATAATGAGCAAAAACATCCTACAAGAACAAGACCAACACCAGTGTGTTTCATTATAAGGCAGGAGCAGCGGAGGTAAAAGCACGTGAGCACACACTGACCAGGAGGCTATTAAAGCACAAATTTTCATATGTGCAGGTAAGACGCTCAGAGAGCTTGTAGTGTGTGAGTTTGTTTAGGATTAATTATGCTAATGTGTTTTCTAAAATACAAAAGGTCATAAGGTCCAGAGAGTCTGTTTAAGAATAAAAAGAGAGGAGCTTCTTCTTTTGCAAAACCACCAGAAACTAGTCCTTAGAAAAAGTGTTTCTAAGTGAATCTGAAGATGATGAGTCAACCAGATGAAGATGGGTGTTTGGTTTTCAGGTCTTTGTTGTCAGATTGTTTTGTTTGTATTTTTACCTGCTTTTAAGAGGCCAAAGTGACAAAAAATAACTGTTTGAATGCAGAAAGAACACATATAGTCTCAGGTTTCTGTCATTAGCCTGCTGACTCGGCATCATCGCACATCTGTCCTGAACGTATGTGCGAGTCAGAGCCTGTCATAATCTGTTTGTAGTTAATGTGCATAAGTTTGAGTTTGTGGCTAGACGTCTGAAGTATCTTACGAGCTTATTCTAAAGACTTTTTCTCAATAAAGGAGTAGAGAGCGGGGATTACATGTAGCAAAAGGCCGAGGGCTGAAGTTAAACCCTCGGCTGATGCGGGGAGGTCTGAGCCTCCTCTGCTGAACTTTTGAACTCTGACTTTTCACACTGTAGCCACGATACAAACAGCTGATTCATCTCTTTATGAATCAATTTGCCGACCTGATGAGTGGATATTTTATTCAGACAGATCAGTTAATTTGTGATCTTTATAAAAATAATCAGCAATCATTGTCAGCATGGTGTTAAGATGCTTCTGTGTGACCTTCAGGGTAATCCATTGACGCCTCTGCAAATCTTTTTTGCAGACATTCACGAGTCCTCTAAGCTCCTTTCACACGTTAACTCCTGACATTTCCTAGATCGTTTCAGGACAGCATGACCCGGATATTTTTAGGAATATGTCTTCACACGTGTTCCTCACAGCGGAAGATGTCTGTCAGATTCACTCTCACAACCCTGAATACTCCATCTCTGTGGTTCCCAGACTGTTCCTTCAGAGCCCCTCCTCACTCCATGAAAATATTCCCATCGACACATAAGGATATAATATATGTTTACATCATCAGACACGTCCTGCTTCTTCACATTTATTTAGAACAAAGTCTGCAGCAGCTTTGAAACCTCAGTGTGTGACACCGACCAGAAAACCAACAAGCCACTTAAACAAAGGAAGCGGTTGAAAGAGAAACTTCTACACTTCAAATTTTTTATGTGTGGGTGGCCCTGTTCGTGAAGGTCAAGCCGAGGGCGAGCTATGACTCATCATAGTTTCTGGTCTTACTTTTAGAAGCAGTGATGTTGGTAGAGTCACATCAGCCTTATGTTCATCCAGCAGTTAATTTATTATATGATCCATCCTTTTTCAGCAGTTTACCTAATGCTTAATTAAAGTAATGCTACTCCTACGTGGATGTTGGGAGAAGTTTACAGGACAGCTTTTACAGAAGAAGAGTTATTACTTTGGGTCTCACTAAGTAAATCAAAGACAGAGGACGTCTAAGAGTTTGAAGTTGATCTTCTGTTTTTGCTGTTTTCCTTCAGGTGTCGGAGCCAGTCCGTACGTAATGAACTGCAACGTCACCATCGACACCCAGGACATCGCCATGGGACACAGCATTGCCATGGCAATCAGAGAGTCGACCCCTGGGGGCCTACCCGGGGTGCAGGTACTGGCTTTGCCACATGAGGGCAGTGTGGAAATCGCCTGTAACGTGGAAAGTGTAAAGGGGAGTCCACCTGGTCACATGACCACAAGTGAACAGTGGCCATGTTTCATAATTGATGGCCAGCCGTACTGTCACGCTCCAGCCTCCCTCATCACAGCGAGGGTCGCAGAGCTGGCAGGGAAGCAGGGGGTTACAGTAAAGGGCACGGCGCTGGTGGGGTTTACCCCCCGTGAGTGCAGGGGCCTCGCTGAGTTAGCTCTGTCTCAGGGGATCGCTGAGTTTTGGAAAGATCAGCACAGGATCCGAATGTGAAAAACAATTCGATTTATTAAACCTCAATAAATAATTCATCATGTTTGTTTGATGTTAATTAAATACTACAAGGACTGACCGAATGTGAAGCTCCGCCCCCTTCTGCTCAGTAAATTAACTCTGTGAAGCTCTCCATCTTAGTGCTGCATGCAGTTTAATATAACAGTGTCAGATACCTTCAATAATTTAAATGAAAAACGTTTTATTTGTTCACATAAAGATGACAGATTTGATTTGAATTATAACTTCTGATGCACGCTGACTTCATCAGCCACACATTTATTAGTTAAAGCTCAGATCAGGATGTTTTTAGCTGAATATGAAACAAACTGAAATTGATTCTGATGCCTCTTTTAGTTTTATAAATTAATATTTAATGCCATCGCAGTCAGATTTGAATTTTTACTTGCCCCCAAAGGATTGTAATCTTGGTTCAACTTTGAGTCAATTCTTTTCTGTATGTTTGGTGCATCAAATTAAAGCCTCAATTATTTTAGACATTGTTTTCATTCCAAGCTTACTTTAGCTCTCTTCTTGTTGTTGTCAAACCTAACCATTGGCACTATTAGCTAAGGGATGATCAAGTCTGAACAGGCAAACACACTGGAGGACTCCTTCCTTACATTTAGCTGATTTTAGAAAGCTCAATAAATCTAATTCTTTAATCGCAAAGCTAGCTCTTATTGGAAAACAGTGGACTCTGCTGTAGCATGCAGAAAAATCTACTTATGCTGTCACACCCGGATCGTTTTGAGAAGTAGTTCAGGGGGCATTTCCCTCCTCAGCCTGGGTTGTTACGACTTAAGGGAACAAAGCAATCTCACTCTGATGGGGGACAAAACCAGTGCGCTGAGATCTCCTAAGAGGAAGTCTCAGACTTCTTACAAAGCCTTCTTCTTCTTCTTCTTCTTCTTCTTCTTCTTCTTCTTCTTCTTCTTCTTCTTACGGCGTTCCAGCAGGCGGTACACTGTAGACAAATTACTGCTTGAGTCATCACACTCCAGCAGGAGGTGAAGTGGCGCTAATGCAGCTTACAGCTCATTTCAATTACAGCTCTGATAGGCTAATATTACTCACTGTCTCCATCCAGCTCATCATCAGCAGAAGAGCTGGTGCTAACCTCTTCTTTCACCAAGCTGGTCTCTTACCTTCACATCCAGCTGTCTGAGCCTCTTGGCCTTCATGCAGCACTGCTCAGCAGAGCAGAGAAAGCTCCTCTCATTCATGCGCTGCTGACTCACAGGGTTTGTATTTTTTGTGAGTGGTGCCCAACACTTGACAAATCTGCTCATCTGTCCAGTTGTTGATGAGGTGTGTGACCTCCTTGCTGCTTCAAATCAACAACAGCTCATTATGCTTGTAGGTTAAATGGCTGACGTGAGTTGGCTTCTTGAAGCCGGCCTAATGATGCAAAGTGTAACCAGCGTGTGTTGCATTTGTTTACCTACACAAGGAGGTAAACAGTGAGGCGGTGACATCATATTACTCAAGGACAGCCCTATGCTGATGTGTGCTGTGGCCTGATTTACAGTATTGCAGTGTGAACACAATAACACCAGAGGGGAAAAATACAACAATATATCAGCGTATCATCTGAATCAGAACAAAGCAAACAAGCCACAGGTGTGAAAGCACCCTGAAGATAGAGGATAAAATTCAATCTTATTCATACGTTTTTAACCTTTATTTAACCAGATAAGAACCCATTGAGATTAAGACCTCTTTTACGAGGGTGACCTGGACAAGAGGTCAGCAGCACACGTCTAAATAGATAGTACATTCAATAGTATGGAGCATAAATACAGACAGTATATAAAAACATTCAATAATTTAAAAGTGCAACTAATTTGCAAATAAAGTGCAGTTTGTGGTCAGAAAACATCATTTTTTCTAAAACACAGGCACTGTTCAGTGGTTTGTCTTTCTTTTTAGATGGAGCTAAAGGCTTCAGTGAGATAAGATCTGACAATTTCATGTCTGTCTGGAGTGTATTCCAAGCAGTAGGTACAGCAAAACTGAATGCTGTCTTATCGAACTCTTTCCGAACACGGGAAACACACATTTGTAAGATGTCACAGGAGCGCAAGGCATAGTGGCTTTAAGGTCTTTGTAGGTCCACACACAAATAAGCTGGGACCAAGCCAAGAAGAGATTTACAAGTCAGACGTAGCCAATGCGTGTGCCTGCGGACACTTAACCCTGTGGCCAGTCAGCTTTGACATAGTCAAGTTTGCAGTGATGAGTTAGGTGTGTGCAACCCGTGATGAACCTCAGAGCACAGTGATATACAGTGTTCAAAGACTGCAAACATTTAGCTCCCAAATACAACACATCACCGTAACCTCAGAGGCAAAAAGTTGCAGATACGAGAAGTTTCCTTGCCATGAAGGAGAAACAGGATCTATTTCTAAAGAAAAAACCTAGTTTCACTCTGAGTTTGGAGACCAAACTGGCAACATGAGCTTTAAACGAAAGCTCCCGATCAAAAAGAAAACCCAAGTATTTATACTTTGTGACAAGATCTATAGGTTTCCCTTGTGAAGTTACGACCAAGGGGACGTTTTCTGGGGACTCACTTGAGTTTGCGAAAAGCATTAGTTTGTTTTTTTTTTGAATTAATTAATATTGATTGGTTTATTGAGGAACATTTACAGAAAATGCATTTATTTGTTTATTGTTTTTTCAAAAAAAATGTTGAAAGAAAAATGTAATAAATAACTTTTCCCTCAAATATTTTTACTGGGTTTATTTTAGTGTGTGTGTGTGTGTGTGTGTGTGTGTGTGTGTGTGTGTGTGTGTGTGTGTGTGTGTGTGTGTGTGTGTGTGTGTGTGTGTATGTGTGTTATTGTGTCTGTGTGTGTCTGTGTGTGTTAGTGTGGGGGGGTTGAAGTTAAACTGGATCAAACATTTCTACACCTTCTGTAACACACCTGTCTGCTCAGTGCCTTCATAATCCAACACTTGAAGAGATTTGCTTTTTTATTTCTCTACCTAACCGAGAGCCAGACCATAAACCCTGGCATGCCGCCCCCCCAGAGTGAAATCTGAATTTTCATACGTGTGTGTATTTATGTGTGTGTTTTTGTGTATGTGTTTGTCATTTCCTGTTTGCAGCAAATGGGCCACTTGTGTTTACTGATGAATCTCTGCTGATGAGTCTTTTCCCATCATTTTCCCCCCGTCAGCTTTAGTATGCATGACTCTGTGGGAGAGTCACCATCTGTGTGTGTGAAACAGCTATTTTTATCACAAGTCACGGACTGAATCTTCTAGAAACATGCAGCCGCTCCATCGACAACTTACGCTGAAACAAGTTTTGAGCTGTATGAATATTTTATGGTGATATATCCTTCAGTGAGGTTTATTTCCTTTCAGATTCCACACACTGTGTAAGCCCTCCATGCCCTGAATTAACTATTTAATAACGTGAAGGAGAATCTGGCCGGAGGACAGGTCAGGAATTAACTGGGGCGAGATGATTCTACTCATTTCTTGCATAAGGCCAGAATAAAGCATTGAATAGCAGCATATTCATAGAGAAAGGATGTATAGATTTCAGTCATTAGGTATGATAACGATGGCTGCATAGATGTGGCACAAAGGCAGAGTCAGAGTGGGTTTTAAAAGACAGGAAATACTTTCAGAGAAGCTTAATTTTGAAGCATATGTGAGGGAAATTCAGAGCCGATATCCACCTAATCTACATATAGCGTAGAGTGGGTGCTAATCTGTTTAGCATTACGCACATATATCGTGGCAGTTAATCTTCCAGAGAGATTGGCATGTGTTTGCATCAGTGTTTGAATTTACTACCCTTTCATTATGTTGTGTGATTTTTCATTTTTCTGCGTTTTAAGTTATGTAAGGTTTCCCTTCAAGGCAGGAGCGTTGCAGTTTTTCATCAATGTGTGCGCGCTGCTGAGGATAAGCTCTCTTACTGCGCGATTATTCACCTTTTTGTATGTCATCCAGCTGAGGCTCTTAGTCACACACACACAAGCGATGCATCCATGCAGCTTCATCTCATACCCTACTCTCTGCCTCCCTTTCATACACACACACACACACACACACACACACACACACACACACATACACACACACACACAGCTTTCCCCTCCTCTCTGCCGTCTTCCTCTCTCTTCTGCATCCAACCACGCATGCATACGCACTCACTCTATGGATGGCACACACACACACACACACACACACACTAACACACACACACAGCCTGCCAGGCTTGGGAGCATCAAGGCCTAATCTAGGTCACAGCATAAGCCCAGAGGTATCCTGGTCTCCACACACACACAGACACACACACACACACACGCTTTCTGCACGCATGTTTTTTTGCATTTAAAATCCATTTTGACTCGACTAATTTTCCCTCAGCCAACTGTGGAAAAATTTTAATTTTGACAGCAGCGCACACCTCGTCTCAGTGAAGAGAAGATCTGAAGTAAAACCAATGAATTTCATGTTTTCCAAAAATCCCGTCCCCGTTTTCCTCTCCTTCCTCTCCTCTTCCAAATAACCTAATTTGTAACGGCTCTCATGATTGTCACAAGGCCATCATTTCCCTGATTAAGTGCACTTTGGTGATCTCTCTGCGGCAGATCACTGAGTAAACATCCATTTAAGCAACACTTGAAGCGAACACTGAAGCCTGAGCTAAATCGATGATTTTCTGTGTAGTCTGCCTGAGTAAAGACGCGCACTTTCCTTTGCATTCTGCTGCATTTTATGTGCATCTTCAGTGCGGAGGCGCCATAGGATCCCTTTGATCTGACTTCGCCTGACAGCGTACCATCCGAGATGCAACCGTGTGTCACAGCACAGAAATAGAGGAGCTTATTTCTTTACATCAGTCTCTCCAGCCTTCTATAAATATTCCAAAGCTCTCTGTTCTCTCTCTTTTCTTTTTTCTATCTTGCTGTTTTCTCTGTGCTTCCCCCTCCCTCTCGCTTATCTCCCCCCTTCTCTCTGTTTGTCCATTTTTACTGCACACTCTCTGCCTCCCACATCTTCCCTTTTTCCCTCTGTTCGTGTCGTATAATGTGGAAAAATGTGCCTCTGTTCTGTCTAGAGAGAGACAGAACCAAAACCCTTGTGTTGTACGGTTTGTTTTCTTTGGCTATTTAGCAGGCAGACAGAAAACAGCTCCTCTTCTCTTTCCTTACTTTCCTACCCCTCACATTTCCACCAGATAAGTAGTTTGATTGTTGAACGCAGCCCTTAATCACAGCTGCAACTGTGATTTGGATTTGAATCAGGGAGAAAAAGAGGGCGAGCAGATTTTCATCCAAAGCCACTGTCACTTTGATGCTGCTGTTCCCAAAATGTGAGCGCACAGCACAGTGCCATCCTCTCTAACCTATCAGTGTGGGAAGTAAGCGTGCCACCTATGAAGTCAGCAGTCCCCAACCCCCACCCTGAACACATGTTTAACATCCTCTGGGCACAGGCTGAGCACAGCACTGAGACACAGCTGAGAATTGAGGGAGAGAGAGGAAAAAGAGAGAGAGAGAGAGGGAGGGAGAGAGAGAGAGGAAGCAGTGAAGTGGAAATATGGGTGAGCATCAGAGAAAGACAGAAATAGAGCGATAAAGGAGTGAATTAGGCAGAGGCAGAGAGAGGAAGAGGAGGAGGAGAGTGTTTGAGTGAGGCAGCGATGCTTCGTGCAGACTGGCTTGTTTTCTGCTGAGCTCTCGTCGTGCGTGGATGTGAGAATCTCGTGGATTTGAGCCTCATTGGAATTCATTGCATCCGGATTTGAAGCAGCTGCACTCTGAGGATGTGACCGAGGCTCGATGTTTGGATCCATGTGGGCCTGTGACGTCTGCACCCCCCTGAGTGGCTACCTTCTTCTTCTTCTTCTTCTTCTTCTTCTTCTTCTTCTTCTTCTTCCTCTCCCCCATAAGGATGTCTCCGGCAGCTCTGACCCAGATTGTGGAGTGGTGGCTCCTTGCCGTGCACCCCTCCTCTTTGGGTGGTCTGTGAACGTGATGCTGCAGACGAGGCATGCTCTACGACTCGACCGAGAGTGCTCAGCCTGCTGACATCTGTCTCCGTGGTTACACACAGCGAAGAGAAGGGTAAGGATGCACTGCTCTGACCTGCATGCTGGAAATGTCAAGCTGCTGGTGGTGGTGTGAGCGTGTTTGTGTGGGGGGTGGGGGATGATTGTGTGCAAGTGCCTGTGTATTGTGTGTATACACAACAAATCACTACAACAATGTAGCTCCGTTACTCACAAACGTGCTCCTCTTCTCGGGTTTTGTATCTTTCTTCTCAGAGGCTTCAGACAGTGCCATATTGTGGCTGTGATGCTGAACTGTGTGTGCATGCACTATGCAGAATAGGCTCATGTTTAATGTATGACCTGCGAGATATCATGGTCAGCAACAAGTAACTGCGCTTCTCCCAAAGTGCCAAGAAAGTAGGTTAAGGATGACACAGGCAGAGGAGACCTGAATGAAAAATTTATAAAGTCTTTTTGGATTCTGGAAGCATTTGGCTTTCTCCTGCTTGAGAGGAAAAAGGACCTGCAGAGGGGAAGTGTTCTTTTTCATACCAGAAGAATGAAGCTGTTACTTTCAGATATACGTTCATCTGAATCCTATCTGAGCTATTCTAAATACACAAGTCCCCTTCTCCTCTCTGTTGTCACTACAGTCTAGTTTAGGTCAGCTAAGGTTAATTGAATTATATTTAAAATCCTTAAACAAGTAAATAAGTTACATCCCAGATCAGAACGTCTCCAAACACAAAACGAGGAGTGGGAGTCATTGTACTTAAAGGTCAGACACTTTGATCAGAGGTGAGTCAGAGGTCAGTGGGTCAGCACAGAGCAGAACCATCTCTGATCACTCATTGAGCCGGTCTCCTAAAGGTGAACTAAAGATGCTGACTTCAGTCCTTTTAACTGTGATTCTATAATTAGCGTCTTCTCTTTGATGCTGATAAAAGTAGCTCGAAGGAGACATTTTGAATTCCAGTTGGTTAATTAAGCTGAATATGTAAATTCATCAGAGTGGATTGTAAATGAAGGTAGTTGCTTTATATAAATTGCTAATAATGTCATGAGTATTGTGCTGCCTCAGGCCATGTGAAGCTGAAGAGGAAGCAGTTTGTACGCTGTGTTTTCAGACCACGTTAGTGTTTAAAACGCTACAACATCTCACTGAGGCATTTAGATATACCGAGGGAACGAGCCGGGGTACTACACTGAAAGTCAAAACTGAGTCACGTGATGGGCTGTGCAATGAATCGCAATTTCACTGCAATCACAATGAGAGCAAACACATCACAAAGTCTGGATTAGTCGCTGTGAATTCCAGATCATTGCTTTAAATTCAAGGATGAAGAAAAGCTTCCTCACTCAGTGTGTCTACATTTGAAGTCTTTATTGAAAGGCCGAGTTTTCACACTGTTGTCCTGTAGTCAGGTGAAGCTGCTGCTAGCTGTGAGCTCATATAGCATGATGTACCCTCAGATTGATTGGTGCTAGTTTAGTGGTGGGGAACTGCTTTTGGGTTTCAGGAGAGGACATGTTGCAAACACAAGCATAGTGTAACACATGAGGACAGCAAAAACACTCAGAAACTTTGAGCTATAGCTAATATGCATACTTTGATATTCGTTAATTGTCATCATTTTGGCAATATCTTCAATTTTAATCATGCATTGCATATTTTCTCATATATCGCAGGCCTACTCATATGCATGATGTTGATTCAGGAGAGGGTCTGTAGTTTGAGAGAGATATCAATCTTTAACTCCACAAACTGCTTCAAACACAGCCTGTTAAACTTCAGGTACCTGATTATACTCCCCTGTTTCCAGGCAGGTAGACAGATGCTGCAGTGATTGGTTTGGTTGGTTTGGTTGTGGATTAATTGAAAAGGAACAATATCATACATCATACCCTTTAAGACCGCTTCTGTTATAATGGTGCTGTTGATTAAATTAGATAGAGTTGTACTTCTGGCATCACTTCAGCACAAGGATTGCTGAAGTGTTCATCACTGTAATCAGGGCAGTGTAGAGGAACTTAACAGGGTTACAGAGACTCATATGTCAGAGTTTTATTGTGCTTGAAGAAATGAGTTACTCTGAGATCTTTAGGTTTAAATTTAGAAAAATGTGACAGCATAAATAATCAACCATGCACCTAATGGAAAGTGAATCATGCCATACTTTACTGTATTAAAACATATGGTATCACATGGTATAGTATGGTATCTTAAGGATTTACATTATATCGAATCATATTTCGTTTTACCGTATCATATTGTTTTGTTGCATTTCAAATCATATTGTATTTTTTCTATAGACATACATACATATTGTTCATATATCAAACCTTACTATATCATATCTTATCACATCACGCCTTATAGTATCACATGGTACAATATCTCATTTGGTATCGTACCATTTGGTATCGTAGCGTATCCTTTCTTATCCTATCCTATCATTTGCTATCTTATTATATCCTATCGAATCGAACCGAATCGAATCAAATCGTATCGTATAGTTTGGTATGGTATGGATTCCCATCCTATCCTACCCTATCCTATCAAATCGTATCGTATGTAATCCTATCCTTTCCCTTCCTATCCTATCCCATATATTATATCTATATTGTAACCTTTCATATAATATCTCATTGCATGTACAAGACAGTATTACTTAATATTGTATCGTATATAAAAATCTGGACAAATGTTTACTTTTTCATGCACTCAGAGCATTTTCTTTTTCCATTGTGCTCATCACAGGCTTTGAAAAATCCAATTTATAGTACTTTTATTATCTAGACTTAGCAAAGGAAAAAGCATGTCCAAAATCAGTATAAAAATAATACATATTGATAATAAGAAAGTATGGTTTTAGGCTCTGTAGAGTATCATTAAACCTAAAACTGTAAGACTCAAGTGTTTCCTTGAATGTCTAAGCTCCTTATCTTAGGAAGCTTGTTTGTGGTGCTCAACAGAAAGCTGCAGCAGAAAGGGTTAACAGCTGAAGTGTCTCAACAGAGAGCCCATGCAAATGTGACAGCTGACAATTATAATGAATAAATAAAAGTGACCAACTAGGCCCTGTCCCTCATGGCAACACAATCCGACCTGTCACTTTACTGTAATTGCTCCACTGACATGACAATCAGTTAGGAAGTAATAATTTGTTCATTCTTTTAATCTCTCCTTCATACAGCCTCACTTATCTCCTCCACATGCTTTCATACTCCGAGAAGGTTGCCTCATTCAGTGGGAGAGGAACCTCTTGAAGGTTTTATTGCAGGGACACGGCTGACCTGACCTCAATGTAGAAAAAACCCTTCAAACAGGAGAGGATGTACAGTAGCTCAGGGCCAGAGGATAGCCATTGTCTGCTGTTGCATCTCCTCCATGTTCGGTGCATTGAGGCAGATAGTCTAATGCATACGATTGGGGAGCTGGATGATAGTAATGTGCAGCAGCATAAAAGGGGTCAGCATTAGCCTAAAGGTTAAAGAAATGCTTGGACAGTGAGGCTTATTGCTCCATAGTGGTCAGGCAAACATGGCTAAGAGGTGAGTACTGCTCACTTCATGATGCCTCTGTGAGGAGTCACTTAGACCCGCTGTGATCAATATTTCTAACTGTCCTGAGACCTCAGCTTTTGTCTGGTCTGCATTTATATTTAAAGCTCCTGTGAGGAGTTATGATGCACTGACATCAACACTGTTGCCTCTCTATGACCTACAAAAGCAAACAAACCATCGTCAACATGATAAATGATTTTGAAATGGTAATGTTTGATGCATTTTAAATGCTGCCGCTGGGTCGGGGTCAGATGAAGTGAATTAGAGCACGCTGCAGAGATAGTCTTCTTTTACAATTTCACAGCAAAGATTCACATGAAGTGATACAGCTGACTATTAAAAGGCAGCAGGGTGAGATTTTTAGCGGAAACATCTTAAACATGTTCAGGACAAAGCTGGCAAAGAGCTTAGATGTATTGCTTCATCCACAGGGTGCGCCAGAATCAACACAACCCAAAAGTTTAACACAGGAGCTTTAAATTTTATGGGCTGTAGGAGTTCTGCTGCTCACTGGTTCCTACTTTGTTCTATTTGCACTGACTGTGCGCAAATATGTAAACCTACATGAAAATGAATCTTGATCTGACTCTGATTAGTAGGACCAAAAGTATGGAAAACAAGCTTTATTTTGAAGTAGTTTAACAAAAAACTGTCCTTGTCAGGCCAGAAAAATATATTTTTTACAGAAATTTCCACAGTGTGTATAAAAATATGACTGCTATTGTATCTAAATGTCTGAATATTGCTGTACAAAACAAAAACTGCAGGAAATGTAACTCAAACAAAAGCGTCTTGTGTCACTGTTCAAACTTTTGACTGTAATTTAAAGTAATGTACCAACAGCAGATTCTCCCGCTTACTGCTGTCATTTTTATAGAATCCTGCCGCATTTTTGTACCACAGAAATATATTAGAGATGGATATGCAGTTACTGTATTATTATAAATTAGCAGTGGCTACAATGTGATACCAAACCTCTGATTTAGTGTAAACTAAATTTGAATATATGTTGAAATAATTAAAGGACACTGCCCTTCACATCATACTAATTGCTGACTGTTACATTCAGCAAACTTTCTACCATTACCAAAAGAAAAGATATGTCCTGAAAGTGTGTAATATAAGCAGAAAATCCAATCTTCCCAACCTTTTTTTATGTGTGCTTCACTCTGCTGTAACATAAATAGAGTCCTTATATCCTCGTACTCTTAGTATTCTTTGTTGGCAGCATTGTGAGTTCTTATATGCAAAGTTTTGTCAGGTCTATGTGTTGTTTCAGATGATAAATTATTAAGCTTAAAGAGATTCAACCTGGTTTGATTCTGTGCTGTTTTATCCCTGAGATGGTTGAAGGGTGACTCTGCAGTTTGTGCTGCCATCTCATTTTTATTCCAGATATTGAGTTGAGCTGCTGCTTCCACAAGGCAGAAACAATGTCGACGAAGGTACCTTCAGGTCTCTGTTTGGTAGAACAGAATCTGAGTTTATAATGACCCATATAAAGCTGCAGCATCACCAAACTACAGTTACATTACTTTATGTATTATGTATCAGATGTGTTGCTTGGACTGGCTTTGATTTGTCTCTAGCACCAGCCTGTTTAAGCTCATTGCTCTTGAGTTAAGATGTGTGCATTTCAGTCAGGTCTGTGCCCCTCTTATCATCTTCACCATGAGCAGCAGTTAAAGTGAAACAGCTCAGAGAGAAACAACCAGACAAACAACAAACTGCAGAAGAGCCAAGAAACCAGCTAATGCAGAAAACTGACCAGAAAAACAGAATTATTCTAACAGGTTTCAGGAAGCAGCAGGAGCTACCATGGTTTACCTGATAAACTCAAACTTAACACAGCAAGCAGGCACGTTGCTTTGCTGTGCCTGCTTGTTATGTAAACTGTCCGTTATTTGTTGGTACGTAAGCTACTTAATTCAACAATCTCATTAGCAGCTGGTTACACTGCAGGTTGTCTGTTTATCTGCTGGTTTTTATGAGTTTATTCTCTGCTGTGGCAAAATACTGACAGACTTTGAGTCTACTTTTTGCACTGGCAGTTTAACTCTAGACAGCACATTTACCACTGTTTCTTATGCTTAAATAGTCTAATACAAAGCATGTTGACTCACATTAGATTAAACTCATGCACGTTGTAACGCTGTCTGTAAAAAAAAGCTGGAAATATTCCACAAATTAGACAAACATGCTCACAGTTATCATCACTTAGACATGTCTCAGGTGGAAAAGCTCAGGTGTAAATAATGAAAGGAGTCATGGCTGAATTCCAGTGAAGTGCTCTAGTTTTGGGGTCTTGCTGTTATGTTTGTTGGCTGCCTGTAACACATTCAGAGCTATCAGGAGAGTTTAAAAGAACAAAGTTAAACAGTTAATGGAATTAGTCACACCTGTGCTTTTTCTACTACGCCACAGAAACTGTCACAGCTTATTTTACTGCTCGTGGAGCGAAGTGCAACACAACACAACATCACGATATACCCAGTGACATGGGCAAGGTGGAGCTACTTGAAGTTGGAGCTACTTACAGCTCTGTGTCAGTTTTAGCTTTACATTTTTGAAGACAACATCAGGACCCTTAGCTGCTAAATTCTTCTTTATGTCAAGATTTAATGCTCAGAGCGTCGAGTACAATGGGTTTATTTGTGCCGTCTAAAAGATAACATCTGTCTTAGTTGTTATCTTTTAATGTATGACAGTTTTAGTATTTTTGGACATGCACAATTTGCCTTTTTTGGCACATTATCAGTCAGTTGACCGTCACATTGTGGATGGCATTTATTGCAGCATTGAAACCATGTGACATACAGATTCTGAAGGCATGCACATACCATGTCCTGTTAAATGTTCTCCTGAAACTGTCAATATTAACATCAGCATGCTCATCAGATGTGGGCTCCGGTCTTATCAGAGACATGTTAGAGCAGACAGAGAGAGAGCATATCTGATTAGCTGAATCATCCCCGGAATTAAATAAAGTTAATTTTAAGAAACAAAACTGTAATAAATAGCTCCTCATCAAAGATTAAACCTGACGTCTCCATACAAATTTGCTGCAGAACCAGATTAGAGAGTGGAAACGACAGAATGGTAACAACGTTTCTGTGAGTTTGAACCTTTTCAACATCAAGGACGCAGAAAAAATAGCTTTGTGCTAAAAATATCTGCGCCAAGGACTATTTATGGACGGAAGCTGAGAGGGATGCATAAAATCTCCATGTTTGCCAGACAAATTATAACCTTCTTCAATCCTGGCAGAGTTAGACGAGTTTAAGAGTTACACAATGAATCATTTCTAAAGTTGTTTACACTGTTTTTGTTTTTCTTTACATTTTAGTATTTTGTTTAGATCCATGAGTACTGCAGGGTCACAGAAATTTGAAAAGCTCTGTGACCTTGACGTAGATGATTTCAGATGATATGAATGGTTTGAATTCTCTTACTTTGATATATTATGTATGATGTTTTGGTTTTTTGCACATCCTCCGTGTTATGAAACTCATCTGTGGTCCAGACTAAAATATCGTTGTAGTAGATTGATTGTTTAGTATTTCATACAACCTTCATGGTTCCTGGAGGTTAAACACTAAATTTCCTGACTCAGCTTAATCTCCCTCTCTCTCTTTTCAAAAAGAGTTTTTCACTTTAATTAATTTAATGTAAGAATCCTGACAACTATTGGATGGATTGTTATGTATTATGTTGAAGCTCTACAATGACCCTGAAGAGTATAGTCTAAACTCATGGCTTTGTTGATTCCCTGATCAAATTATTCAGTCAATACCTCAACAAGTGCTTCATGGATATCTTATATTTCATGTAATTTTCCCCATTAGCCCTGTAGGAATCCTCCACATGTAATTTGTCACAGCAATTTTGATGGCCAATTTTTCTGACGCTGTGGTTTTCAACACATACCTGCAGAAATAACATTTACTGTGGCTGCTAGCTCTCACTGAAAAAATGCTAGCACTCACTGTAAAGTAGTTAGCATGAATTTGTTAACTTTAAGCACAGCTGTGCCTCAGCTCAGCCTCTCAGAGCTTCGGCCACTTTTACAGTAGAATTAAACTTTTTAAAGCCTCATACAAAAACAGTTTTAGGGATGTAGCTCATTTATTTATTCGCTCAAACTGTAGAGGAGGGGAATTTTTCGATTCAACATCAATTAAGATAGACTTCAGGGCAAAAGTAATACATACATTTGCTAAATTAGGGGCTATACTGAGTTGACTTACAAGTGGGCCTGCCTCATCTCCACTTTTTTGCCAGTTTCTTGGTGAATCAAAGTTTAAGTTGAGTTAGGATTCCCAAAATGAAAACATCCAATGCTTGGCTTCACACCCCTCTCCAGAAATCATTGGGTAATGCTACAGAGACTACGTCCATCATACTTTGTACAGTCTGTGCTTAAAACTAATCCAGGTCACTGGATGGAAGTTGACAGAAACAAACAGCTGTGAAAAACATGAGTGTACAAATGCAATGCAGTAGCCAGTGTTTGTATTTGTAGCCATGGTTCTTGGTATTATGACGTCAAGTTGACCAACTCCAAAAATATCTCCTGTTTCCTGAGCTGTAGTTCAGAGCTGAGGAGGCCTGATGTAGATTTTCCCTGCCTATAACTACTCTCTCCTTTAATTCTGAACCCACCTGAATGAAGGGGATGTCCTGGACTTGTGCTTTATAATACCGTGCACATTTACAGAGAGAACTGCTAAGAGTAAACATAATCAGCATGTTTTTTACCCTATTTTCAAAAGGAGAATGAAAAATGTGCCAGTTTTGATTTGAAGTTTGCAAACATAAGAAGCTAGATTTAATGTCATCGGGACAGAGAGGTCATAAAATATCAGTCATAAGAAAAATCTAACTTAATTTAATCATTCTGTGAGAAAAGCAGTTTATGAGCAGAAAAAAGAGGCCAAATAAACCATCACAGAGAAATGATCTGTTATAAGTCAGGTGGCTTCACATGGTATGAGTTATATTAGCAGAGATGCAGAGAGGGAGATAAAAGAAGGATGTTTTGAACACACTTATCCATCCCCAGCTGTAATAAGAGGCGAGTAAAAACCTCCCTCCTGAGGTCAATGATTACGAGTGTGAAAGTTCCTGCAGTTCCATTTCAAAGCTGCATCGTTACTCATTTCACATTTCAATTGAATGTAACAGTCACAAGACCGGCCTGCCCGTCTATCAGCAGGATGTGATTTAGAGGAGAAGTATGTATTCATTAAATACCCAGGGGGCAAAATCTGAGCGACGTCCTGTCCTAATTCACTCCAACATCAATGCCTGAGGCTGAGCTGCTGCCGTGATTATACTAATTTAGCCTCCCACCCACCCAAAGGAAGACGTGTAATTACACTGTTTACACTGCAGAGCTCTCCTCACCGAGATGTCCACGAGTAAACACAGAGGCTTGTTTTTCTTCTGCACTCCAGTCATCGTGACAGAAAAGTAGAATACATTTCAGACTGTGTTTGTGGAGAACATGAACTGCTCTTACAGAGCATCAGGATGTTTAAAGGCTCATAAATAGACTCTAATACAGACGGGGTAATCTGGATTTAATGTATAGAGTACAGAGCGGTATAACTTTAAAGGTTAAATCACCATCAGATACAGCTACAGCAGCTAAATGCTCAGATGAGAAGATAAGATACTGCAGACAACAAGTCAAACAGTGATAACGGCATGAGCTCATTTTATTTACAGCTAATGTAAAGAATCTGAAACTCCTCTGAGGTACTTTGTTTTGATGTTGGCGCCCCCTGTGGACAAAGTGATAACTCTTATCACAGGCTAGCTCTTCTAAAGATGTATAGGAATTGCTGATGGTCTTGTTTGCTTTTCCAGCTCACAAAAAGGTCTCTGCATTAATCTCAGTCTGTCTCGTAACTCCTCACACGAGCTTTAAGTTTGTTTATCAAATCATATCTCTCTGTTAGGCAGAACATTTAAATCTGTAATTGATTACAAGTCCTCCCTCTCTTTCACTAAATAACAAACAACATCAAAGTGTAGTAGGACCTGAGGCTGTGTGGAGCCACAGCGGCTTACAGGAAAAAAACAGCTTCCAATTCGACATATTAATACTCACCGCCAAAATATGATCAGTAAATTAAAGGAGAGATGATGCATACAAATATATCAACAGCAAATTCAGACAAATGGTCCAAACTTTTTAGATGTTTCTTATTTGTTTCTGTTTGAGAAGACACGATTAAATAAATGATAAATGCAGGGTTTGATCTTAAGAGTAGCATTAATATACCAGTAATGGCTTCACTAATATCAACGTATACAAATTTCAAGTTATTATGATATCGTACAGGTGTGACTGCCCTTTAGACACATTATTGACTCAACTTGGACTCGAGCACTGAGGATTTGGACTTGGACTCAGACTGGATCATTGACTACATTAGGAATTAGAAGGTTAGATTTTTAAGGCCCTGATAATTTATTCTGTTTAGAGTGAGCGTTGATATCTGTGTTCACCTGCATGTGTTTTGTTTAGTTCTACAGTTCCTGCAAGGATGTTGAAAGAAAAACCACTAATTGTGTGTTTTGCTGTCAAAGACTTTACAGTAATTGTAAACAAGAGCAGAGCGACATGTGTGGTGAAAAAGAACCATCGAGAGGAAGACAGGGACAAATGCAAATCTAAGCAGACATCTGTCCAGGATGCACTCAAGTAAAATGTTACAGTTAGCCCACTCAGACTGTTCATTTTGTTACTGTCTGCAGCTAACGTAATGTTAACAGTAAGGTATTTTTGCGTTTACTTGACACCTGCAGTGATTCCACCGCAGCAGAAACGATGATTGTGTCTCCCCATTAAGAGAGACACAGTACATATTTACGCATGACACACAGCGCTGTAATTTCAATGATAATTTAAATCTCCAGACATGCTTACTGGATTAGTCAGAATCTCATGTAAGTGAATGAAATGTGTTGTCTATACATCCAAAAGGTCAACAGATGACTGCTGTTAGCATCTCTTATTACATTACAGAGAATATTTCACCTCTCTTGCTCTCCACATGGACGTTCTGCAAACAGACTAAGCCCTCTGAGACACACAGGGATGAAACTACAAACTGATACCTGAACTGTTCCAAAACAAAGAATCATCTGCTCCCTGGCTCTGTATTCTTATATAGGATCTGTTAATATAGATTCATCATGACCTCCATCCAAGAGTGTTGTTTCAAACTGCAGCAGAGAAATCCCATCCTAATGTGCACTTACTACAAACAGACAGTAATGAAGTGTTAAAGCTCCTGTGAGGAGTTTTTAGCAGTTTTAGGAGCAGGTTCCTTTCCACAGAGCCCACAGTCTGCACCGCTGTACTATAGCACAGAACAGACAAACTAGTAATGACCATATGTGTTCTGTATTTCGTGAGGCTGCTCGAAATGCAGCTTTTGGAAGATGAAGAAGGAGAGAGTGGTTGTTACTTTGCACAAAATAATTTGTACTTTGAGATGATTTTGATTGTGAAAACTTGACAAATATAGGATCATACATCACAGGAGCTCCTTGTCCTTAAAGGCCACTGTCGCCTCACTGATAGGAGGGGGGAGCGAAGGAGCGTTTCAATCAAGAAAATAACCGCTAGATATCGCAAAATATTCCCATTTTGACACACTGTACCTTTAAGTCATGATTATTTTTTACTTTGATATACTTGTGTTATTTAGCTGCTGTGTGTATGTACATTTCTCAGCTTGAGCAGTTTTGTCTCTTTGTCTAAAACAAAATCACAATATGAAAAGTAGTACCTGTCCTTGGCTTAATCTTTAGTGTGATGGGCCTTTACTAGTTTACATTTTAATGCAACATTTCTTCGACAGCTTGCATTTAGAGGAACATTTCAGCCTCAGTTCTTTCATACTGACTTGTTTTGGCTTGAAGTTGACTTTCTTGTTGATTTGTAGACAATAGTTTAATTATCTCACTTCTTGAAGCTTCACTCACTGAGCCGTTTATCTCTGTGTCTCTATTGAGAGTGGAAGTCTTTCTTTCTTTCCCTGTTTGAGATTCATGATTGAATGAAACTGAAGAACACAATCTGAGCCCTGTTGGTGATTGTTAGATAAATACAGTGGAGAGATGTTGTCCAAAGAACCGCTCATCCCTGTGTTTGTTAACAAAGGATTAGGTCTAAGAATGGAGACCTTTGAGTGGACTCATAATGCAGAGCATCAACAGCTCTGTGTTTTATGTACAGTTTATTTGTATACAGGCATTTTCAGACGTCCAAAAGTAAATAGAAGAAGCTGATCTGTCGAAACAACAAATGACGCGTTAAACTTCCTCTTCCACATGAGAGCGTACAGAGCCTGAAGCACACAGCCTGAGTTAACAGAGAAGAATCATCTTATAGTACCTGACCTGGTCTACCTGGACCTCTAGACTATGTTGCATTTTATTTCAATTCAGATTTGTTTGACAAATTTGAACCACAGAGATCATCATCTTTGTTTTGTATGACAACAAACTTCCCTTCCTAAATGGATGATTGTTGTTTATTTTCCACATGAAGGTCACATGACTCACTCCAGCGTATCATGTGACTCAGCAGACTAAAGCAGCAGCATTAATCTGATGTGTAACATGGCTGCAGGCTGCAGCATCTTCTGCTGTTTCCTCTCTTCTCTTCCTGTATCACAGTGCGGCTGCAACGAGAGCTGACACACAAATAAACCATTTTATTTTTTCTTCTATGAGCCAGGTGATTAATGCAGAACGAGGAAAATGAACTAACAACTCCATCTACTGGCCAAATACTGAGAAACAACTCTGTGTTTGAAATATTCTTTGCTGGTGTAAAATATAAATCATAGACTGAGACAGATATGAATAGAGAATGTAAAGGGAGCTGTCACCGTGTTCTGAGTCCCAGATGAAAACAAAATCCAGCGTTGTACATTTAAGTTGAAGCTGTTTTGTTTGTGCAGAATGAAATCATACATTTAATTTTTTTGCAACGTCATGTGGGGATGAAAGCTGTCATTCAGCTTTATGTGAGAGTTGTAAGACACCCTGCACAGAGGTGACTCACACATTGGTGCAGGAGGCCTAGATGATGACAACTTAGACTATAATGTTCAGTGGAGCAAATCTTTGAGGTGCTTAGTGAGAGGCACAAGAACCTTTACAACAATAACAGTTTGTCTAAGTTTAGAGGCAAAAAAAGGCTGGTCATCAAGATGTGCAAAATTCCTAAGATTGTTTTATCTCCTCTATAGTGGCGGCAAACTTCAGCATTACTTTGATATGAATGGATAACTCGATTGAATTGTTGTCTGTCTGCAAGGGTTGACAAATAGACTATATGTAACTGTATTAACCATGCAATAGAAAAATGTCTTCCTTTTAAGAATAGAGATAAGAGATAAGATAAGATATTCCTTTATTTGTCCCACAATGGGGGAATTTAAAGTGTTACAGCAGCAAAGTAGACAATGCAAAACAGTACAAAGTAAACAAGAGCATATAAAGGAGCAATTATTTAAAAGTTATTTGCAATTACAATTAAGTAAGATAAGCATATCTTAAGAAGTATACACACAACTAAATAAGTCAATTTACATATATTTACAAAACCAGTGATGCAGTGAAAAATGTGCACAGACCAGTAACATAGGTTAAAAACAATGTACAGAACTGAGAAGATGAGTAGAAAAATGATATTGCATGTTAGGAGAGGGATGAGGTAATAATTGCACGTTACTGTCTTAGCACAGAAATAAAATAGATTTTTCACAGCAGAAAAAAACCCACAGGTGTAACTTACAACTTAAAGCTCCTGTGAGGAACTCTCAATTGTCAATTTAAATCTCTTGTCAATTTTGGAGTCTCCTGCTGTGGACGAAGTCATGTCTCTAATCACTTTGCTGGTCTTGTCCAGTTCATGCATGAGGAAGTTTTTCAAACAAATAATCATTGCATTCTGTCTATTAAACGTCAAACGTAACAGTGTAAATCTTTGCTATGAAAAAATGCAACGCTGTCACAGGCACTTCAAATACAAGAGTCTTTTCTTGTTTTTCCTCGAGTCCTTTTTAAGAATGTTCCTTTCAAAAATCTAGGTTATTGTCTTGGTTGTTATTGAAATCTTAGATCTTAAAAAGCTTTTACAGTTCACATTGAATTGAAAAGTGTGAAGAAGTAGAAAAGACTAGCTATCATTACACAGGAAACAGAGAGGATGTTCTCGAAAAATCAAAAACACAGATTGATGGAGAACCGGATATTAGGAAAAAAGGACTAAAAGAGAAAACAAAAGTGTCACTGTTAGCCTAAATGCCACACTGTTCACCATTAAGTGTGTAATAAATGTCATCTGGGTTAACATAGAACATCATTTTCATAGTTGGAGTAAAGTTATTAATCATTTGTGCTCCATCTGCATCTGTCCCCTTTAAAATGTCTGATAGATGCCCCAGCTCCCTTCCCAAGATGATATCTGACCAATCAGAACCTTTTTGGCAGACATGATTTAATAGATAGTTCATTATAATTCTTATTAAGTGATATTTGTTTTAAAAAAAAATGGTTAAAAAATGGTGCAAAAGACTGAGACAGAAAATATTCATCTCTCTAAGGCCTCGGATGAACTTTCATTGTCATATTTTGTTGAACTCCGCAGTAATTTCACATCCGAGTGCCTCACTTTGGCACCGATCTGAAGACGCCACTAGATGGCAGTGCTGACACATAGTTCACATCCTCTGGTGAAATAACCTGATAATGCTGTGGAAAGAAATAACCCCCAATATATGCATATTCCACAAATTATTTATCCTTTTGTATGATGTTATGAGTCATGTCATTTTTTAAATAAGGAAACTGAACAAAATCTCACTATTTTTGAGCAAGAGTTCAGAGCTGCTTTTCTTCACTGTGTCCATCCTGTCTAAGTTTAAAGCACAAAAAGCAAAATCAGATAAACCATGTAAAAATGAAGAGTCTGTGGCTTTATGTAGTGGAAAAACTGATTCATATTTGTGAAACACGAATATTTTATTTGTCCCTGACATAGAGAACTGTTCATTTTGCCAATCTATTAAATATCTTCATTAATTTTCAAATACTTAACAACTTTCCATGACTCATACTCTTTGTGGCAGAGTTATGAGACAGGAATCTTCAGACAAATCTACTTTTACATAAAGTTTAATTCAGAAAAGTATCTACAGAAAGTCACTTTCATGAAAACATAAACTGATGTCAACAGGTGACAGAACAGAGCAGACCTTGTAGAGTTTTGTAGCTTTTCTCCGCACAAATTGAGCCAAACAACGTGTTGTGCCAACTCTGCTAATTAGCTATTTTAACTGGATGGCAATATTTATTTAGTTTGTCAGACATTTGTATTAGATTATAAAATCAAGCACAAATGTTCTGTTTTTGAAGACTTTCTTCTTATAAATATGCAGAATACATCAATTACGCTAATATCATCCTAAGAACACTCAAGAGAACATTTAACTTTGACGTGTAGGTAGGATGAAAGTTAAAAAGTTACAGGCCTTTGTGTTATTCTGAAGCTTTGATTTCTGCATGCTGGAGGACTGATGTTTATGACTCATGTTACTCGGGTACTCTGAGGTAAGTGAGTCACAGACTTGTGGCTTTGAAGCTCGGCCCAAAACAGACTGAGAAACGAAAACAACTAGACTGATAAATTCAGGAAGTGAGGACTTTATTGTTTTGATTGACACTTCTGCCGTCCTCTTCACTTCCCTTCACAAACTAAAAAGAAATGTTCTTTTCTTCCTTTTAAACAAAGTTGGGATTTGTTAAGCATGGAGAAAATTAAAGATGACATATGGAAACTTTTTACCAAATAAATGTCAGGTTTATTAAATATTGTGTTTAAAATGTTGGCTTGTAAAAAACAAACACTGACTGCAGCTACAAAACATTTTCCTTCTCAGCTTAGTACCATTCAGACAGGTAAACACCCACAGGACAAGTCAAAAGGTAATGCTCTTATTAAAACATTAACAGCCTCTGAACTCTCGCTACCATAACAGCACGAGGGCATCTTAGAGGTTCTACAAAATACAGGTATTTGGTTTCAATATGACAGCTCACCCAAAGGCTCTGCGTAAATGTCACAAGGAGAGAGCTTGTAAACTCACAACCTGTCAGCTGAGGGGAAAACACGCATGTGGACGTTAATACAAAACTACAGTGTGTTAGGAGCGGGGAGGAGAGGCCGTGTCACGGTCCAAACAAGTAAACAAACTGAAAAAATGTCCTAAAAAATAGAGGAACAGATGTACTGTATCTTTGAAATCTTCAGTGGGATTATAAAATGCAAGATTAACAACAAACTAACTGTGTTTACTTCTCTCCCCTGCAGCTACGCCACCAAAGCTGATCCACAATAATAATCCCCAGCTGGAGAACAAACAGCATCTGGGCGAGGAGAGAAAGGAGCGGGAGAAGTCTCAGCAGGGAGAGCGGCAGATGGTTACACTGCAGCAGCACTTCTCCAGGTAACACCTTCACCACAACACCACCAGGCTGCAGACACAGACAGTTACACACTTGACTGGAGCCTGACTGACAGTGGATATTAAAATGCAAACACTGAATGAGATTAAGCACAACTTTATCGATCTTGCACATCAAGGTCTGTTTACACGACTTGGGAGAAGCATTGCTTATGTAAGAAAGAAAATAACAGTGTAAAGACTTTATGGCTTCAGTGGGAGATGTTAACAGATCTATACATTTTATTAAAACTACATGTGTGAAAATCTTTGCATGGAGTTGGAATGAAGTGCTCCTTATCTTCACCTTAAGTTCACATAAAGCTCTCCAGAGGAGTTTTTGGTTACTTATGAAACAGACTAAATTAGTATTGATGCCTCTTCTTGAGCTGAAAAGAAAGTTAATAAGACCATCATAGTGCCAATTTGTGACAGAAGTTCTCTCCAGACACTTAAAAAAAGAGCCGAGGCCTTGGGATGGATTTGCAGTTATCAAGGTAACTTCAGGGTGCACTCAGAGTTTTCAGTACTACGAATGTGGCTCACTTCTTATGGGATAGTTCACAATGGTATATAAGCTGTATCTAAAATTGCACCAGAGCAGTCTAAAATTGTGGAATGTTCCTTTAAGACAAACTGTGTTTATGAGTTATTAGAGGAGCAACGTCACTAGATGATGCAGTTAGTTTGAGTGGCTCCTGTTTTCTTGTTGACTCTCAGCCATGCGGCAAACCTCCAGCTGTGAGAAGTGAAGCCAAAGCAGGAGTGCTTAAAACTGCAGTTCCACAGGTGTCCACTTGAGGCTGGCTCCAGAATTACTGGAAACCACATACACACAAATCCAAACAGCAGGCCTCTACAGCAACAACAAACATGTTGACAGCCTGCTACAAAAAATGCTTTTGGTCTGAATAGTTAATTTAATTTACGATAATCACACACGGTACGGAGGGTGCATTTTCTCATAACTCAGCAGTTTCGAAGATATAAAGATTACAAGTTTTACATAATTAAAGGCACAACTGACTTGATTGGCAGGCAAGCACCCTGCAGCTGTTAGCGAATAGGCTCAAAGCCCGCCTCATCTCAGTTAGCTTGAGTTCAGCATTTCCAATATGGCACCCGCCGTCGATCAACTTCAAAACAGTGCTTCAGAAACAGATGGGTGACGTCACGGATTCTACGTTCATTTATCATACAGTCTATGCTCTCAACTCAACAGTAATGTTACATTTCATGTGGCTCCTGTTTGCTCATGTATGATCAGAAAGTGGCAGAACAATCAGGTTTTGTAAAGTTGACGTAGTTTATAATGAAAACAACGAGCATTGTGGAAACCAGAGACACGTGATTGTCCGGTTTTGGCTAGCTTTACCATCTACAACACTCAACATTTATCAGCTTTGATTCAATAACTGGATCCCAAACTGTACACACTTACTTATATCCAGTTTTAAATGTAGCTGTTTTTGTGCACAGCCATTTCTTCAGATGACCTTCTTATATCGATGATATAAAGTGATGTAGCATGAGTGATATTTGTAGTTTTGCAGAAAGCCGAAAATACTTTTCTGTTCCTTGTTTAATAGTATTTATGAAATACTTTTGCCCTTCATACAATCATCAGCTCTGCAGCACTCTAGTTAAGTTGATGCAGGGATTTTTCTTTGAGGCACTATACTACAAAAAGTTTCCTTACTATCACATCAGCCTATATCTTGTTGGATTAAAGCCAGCGGCAACGATTTAATGACCAAATCCTGCAGAGCAGCAACAAACACACATCCATCACAGGCCAAACACCAAATGTGATGAACTGCCGGGCCTCTGTGGTGACTTTCAACATTTTCATTAACTTAAGAGCCCTCTTCAAGTAGAGATTGTCTTTAAAGGAAAAAAAATTTCTCCGTTTTATTGAAGTAGCCGACACTTAAACTTGATAGGAAGTGTCAACCTCCTGCAGAGAGACCACTAATGTGTTGCCACTTTATTGATCTTCAGCCCAGCGTGCTATAAAGGGAAATAATAACCAAGCATTATGTCCAGCCAGCTGTTAGGCAGCTGACGGCCCCTCATGATCCGAGTTCGATCCCATCTGCATTTGCTCAGTGGGCTGTGAGATTACCCTGATGATATGTGACTGTGAATTAATTCACTCCTGTCATGCAGAAGATATCTGGACTGCTGCCCAATATTAAGGGAAATTTGAAATTAGAGTTTTTATCTCTCAGAGTGGTTAGCATAAATTGAAGGGTCAGTCAGCTGTGGAGCACAAACTTTACCAAAAAAAGTTTTAAAAGTAGACTTTCATAGACTGTTTAAAGTTTCCAAACATTTCACGTCTTATTTAACCCACCACAACCTTTTACTTTGTAGAACAAATCAAAATGCTCAGTAACAAAAACTTCCAAAGAGGAAACCCCTGTTTTTAGCACAGTTTAATGGTACTGAGCAAAAAAAACAGCAAGTTGGGTGAATGGGTCAACTTTGGAGAAAAACGAGCAAGAGGAAGCTCAATATTTGAAACATCCAACAGCGAAAAGCATCAGAGCATCTCCCCCCAAAGAATGGTGGAGAAGGATTACATTGCATAGTTGTTGTCCTTAACCAATACAGGGGCTGCAGCCTTCATTTCCTAGGCCGCAGCTGAGTAATGCTAGCTTGGGAAGTGGTGCTATGTGACGCCAGTGTAGGGGCAGGAACAGCTGGGATGTAAACAGATAATCTAAGACCAGGTAGTCTCAACTCAGTTCGGCCTGACCCTCTAAGCAGGCTACGAAGGCTGAGTCCAGGGTCCTTGCAGCCCCAGGATAGGGACACAGATAATGTGTGTAAAGGCAGAGCAGGTAAACAAATAATCATCCAAAGGTTGCACAACTCCCAGTCTTAATACAACTGACAGTAATATCCGACATTATGCAGATGATGTGACCCTGTGCTGGTCTGGTGACACTCTACAGACATACGCAGATTATAAAATGTATAAGCTGGTCATACTATTTGATTAATTGATACTATCAGGATACACGGAGAGGCTAATTTAAAACAAATGTATGACAATTGCATCTTTCATAAACGGCCCCCCACATCTTAATTTTAGTTTTGTACACAGGCAGCAGTAAAGGGTGGAAAACTGTCCTGTTTTGGTTTTTTTTTTTTCATCTACAACAAGCAGATAATGCTCAAAGACAGCTTTGGATTCTGGGGAACTCAGCCGACATCACCGCTCCTGTGAGGAGTTTTGAGCTAGTTATGAAACAGACTGTGATTTACACTGATGCCTCTTTATGAGCTTCAAAAGCAAACAAGACCATCAGCAACAAGATGGATTATTTCAATATAGTTTGTATTAATGTCTGAATCCCTGGCATGGGTTTGTGTCAGACAAAGCACCCTGCAGAAAAAAACTTTGAGTACATTTACAATGGCAGTTCTGGGTGAGTGGTACATTTGATGGTAAAAGAAAGGGAGCGGAAAATTGTCCACTAAGGCGACAAACTCAACAGATGGAAAGTTCCTCAAATTAGCTTTAAGCTGACATTTTTTACTCTTCCTTACTGCAGTGAGGCCAGTTTGAGACTGGTTTTAAATTAACTTATTACAACAGAGAAAGAAGAAAAGACTTTCATCATCACTAGTAAATGTGTGGTCATACTTCACAGCAGAATATTGTCTTAAAGGTGACATATCACGCTTTTTTCATCAATATATATTGGTCTAAGAGGTCCCCACAACATGCCTTTAAAGTTTATGCTCAAAAAACACTTTGAAATCAGATTTTGGCATGCCTGAAAAGCCCTCTTCATGAGTCCTCCTCAGAACACTCTGTTTTCTCTCTGACCACGCCCCCTCAGGAAGTGGATGTGCCCTCGGCTCTCCGGCACGTTGATCTAATGTTTACATGTTGGCTGAATATACACGGCTGCTCACAGACCCGCTTTACTTCAACCCTCTGAATCTGATCCAGAATCTGATCCTGACGGAGAGGCGCCTGTAGCAGGACCTTTCTGAAGGATTAGTCACAGATTTAGTGTTTCTTGTTGTTTTATTTATCAGCGTGTAGATGTGTGTCTTGATACACAGCTACGAACATGTAGCTATGTGGCTATGCTAACTAGCGCTAACACTTATCCATGATAAATAAAAATCATCCACTAGATCTTCAAATCTGCAGACGTGGGGAGTAAAACCGACCTCTACCAGAAAGGCAGCAGGGCCTTTCTGAAGGATTGGTCACAGATTTAGTGTTTCTTGTTGTTTTATTTGTCAGTGTGTCTTGGTACACAGCTACAGCTACAGCTAAAGCTACAGCTACAGCTATGAACATGTAGCTATGTTGCTATGCTAATTAGCGCTAGCACTTTTCCATGACAAATAAAAATCATCCACTAGATCTTCAAATCTGCAGACGTGGGGAGTAAAACCGACCTTTGTGTATATTAAGACAGCCTACAACTAGCATGCCTCCTTCCTAAGCTCCTTGTTAGCACACATGTGTGCAGGTAATGAAAAACGGAGGGGGGATTCAGTATTATTTTATACAGTCTATGGGCTGCACAAGCTCCGAGCTCTGACTCCGTGACAGACCGGATATTGTTGTTACGTAACAAAAACACGGAAGTCTGAAACGGCTCGTTTCACACACATTTATAGAAAGGTGTAAAAATCAGAACAGGGGCAGAAAGGATTTTTTTAATTCTCGGGGGGTTCGTAGACATGCCAGGGACACATATTTCAGGTAGAGAACCATTAAAAAGTCCATTTTGCATGATATGTCACCTTTAAGTCAATCAAACCAGCTTTAAGATGTCACTGCTGGATTCAAAAAAGAAAACAACTCAGCGCATAACACAAATCACCACCACGCTAAACTGTATTAACTATAGGTGTCACTAATGAATTAAAAAATGTAATCCTCCTCTCTCTTCCTTGTTTCCTGTCTCCGCTGTCCTGTCCTCAGAATGAAGGCACAAAAAGCCCAAAAATAATCTTTAACAAATAAAATGAAAACAAAAGTCTGCCTTTTAAACAAAAGATAAGATGTAACATGTCATCTCAGTACACTTTAAGGTTCCTGATTCGTCTACAAGGATGCACCTTTTGTTCCTGTTACATCGATGTGACATTTTTAAGCTTTTTATAGAAAACCCTGACTGTCAGTGTTCTGATATTCATTTTCTGGTGGCGTTTCTTTAAGCTGCAGTCTCTGAGGACGCCTAAGTGGTGCTTGTAAAGCTTTGGAGGATGCTGTGTGTCACATATTTTATTTAGAGGATAAAATTTAGAGAAAAAATTGAAATCTACTTCAATGTTTTTTTAATATTTCCCACATGAAGGATCTGGGTGGTTTTAATTTGGTTACATGGATCAATAACTGCTTTGAAACACTCTGAATCAAAACTAAATCATGTTTTTTGAATGCTGCTTGTTTTTCCCTCAAATATATTTTATAAAGTCTCTTTATGAATGAAAAGGTGTTTTTATCTAGCCTCATGTTTCATCGACCATGAATGAAGACCAAAATTAAGTAGTTTAACTCAAGTGTTGTAACAAAACTAAAACTCATCTGTTTACACAAAAACTATGTTTTAACGCAGATTTTCTTTCTGATTCATCATAAAATAAATGATAGATTAAGTATCAGTAAAGTTTCAACTCAAATCATTTATCCCAAATGAACAAAAACATGTAAATTAATGATTAAAAAACTGTTTTTGTACTGCAGTGATTAAAGTAATGATCAAACTACTAAACCTATTTTAGTGCTCGTTTGTAGGAATCTCATTTTAAATGAATGTGGAGATGTACAGTAGAAGCATGCTTTTTCCATAGCCTATGCTTTGTCCATTGATGTAAGTAAAGAGGTTGCTTTACTATATGTGGAGGAATCTAGGCCGTTCATTCATACATTCATACATTGTGTTGTGCCTGATGAACTCAAGGTCCTGATTTGAAAAGTGTAGCCTGTAGCAAAATGTCAGAGAGCAGCAGAAAACCCCTGTGGTATGAGGGAACAGGGTCATCTCCATCTAGTATCCATGCAAAGGCACTGAAGCAATGTTTCATACAGACTGTGAACATATGCACGGCTGCACATTTGACTCTGCATACACAAAGAGCATGCTGTGTTTAAACTGATCATGATAACAGGACAGAGTCTTCAGGAAGGAAACATCATGAACTGAAATGATTTCAGAGATTACACAGGAAAAACAATATTAACACTAAGTAAAAAGATATTTTAAAAGTGAGTTAGATTTGCTTGGCTAAACTCAAATTTAATTCCTCAAAGTATTGAATTGCATGTTTTAAATTGCATTGTGCATGTTCTGTGCATCATTTGGTAGGAAGGGCTTTGCAGACTGATGCAGGGCAGCAGAGGGAAAAGCAGAAGGTTGTACTGTTATAATATTTATGTTTCTTACTACTACTTTAATATGAAATGTTGGTTTGGTCATTTTTAGGAAGAAAACACGCGATTAAGCCAAAATAAGAAATAAGGGGTGGTTTTAACTGATGTCTTGATGCTGACTTGGGTCTCACGCAGGACTCCAGCCTTGGTCTTCTGAGTAAACGTCATTCCAAGTACTACACCCCTATGAACAGCTACTCTGGGCTAAGAGTGACTTATAAGCCCTTTTCATTTTGCCATTTAAAGGCACGATATTGACGCCTCTGTGACCTCTCACCTTCAGTTTAAATGTCACAGAGGTGTGATTGTGGAATTAAGTCGTCTACACATTCTGGCAGTATCGGAGGTAGTAACAAGCGGCAACCTCCGGTCTAAAAATATGAGTCCAATGCGGAAATGCTAAAAACTGCAGTTCATCGAGGATCCGCTTGAGGCTGGCTCCGGAAGTAACAGAAACCACATACACACCAATTAAAAAAAAACTGATCTTTACAGCAGAAATAAACATATTTACAGCCTGGTTCAAAAGACGAGTGCAGTCTGGGTAGCTCATTTCTTGATCGGCACACACTGTACGGGAGGGTGAATTATTTTTATAACGCGGTAATTTCGAAGATATTGAGATTACGACTCTTCCAATGAGAGGCAAGGCTGACTTGATTGACAGGCGGGAACACTGTAGCTGTTGGCTAGGTGGATCAAAGCCTGCTTCTTTGCGTCACATCGCTCAACAGCAGCAATATGGCTAACACAGACGATTGGCCTCAAAACAGCGCTTCAGAAACAGATGGGTGACGTCACAGATATCATATTACGTCCATATTTTGTGCAGTCTATGGGTAGTAACAGCAGCATCACAGAGGTGAGATGGGATCACTTTGAGCAGGCAGGGCAGAACAGCGCTGCGTGTGTGTCTGACTTTGTATGTGAAGCTCCCACTGTGTGCTTACCTCTCATGCTCTTGCTATACACTAATGCAATGTGAACTCACACACTGAGACAACACTATGACATGGTTGCAGGGTCAGTATGGCAGTACAAAGGCATGATGAAGGTGAAGCTTTGTTGCACACTTGCAAATAAAAAGTTAGAATATCTTACACAGATGCTAAAGGGTTAATATGTGCTATTGTATGAGACTGTAAGAGCTGTCAGAGATGTTTATTGACTATTTGAGAGATGAAATGGGACATTATTCTAGTGCTGTTAGTTAACATTAGCTCACTGTGTAGGAGGGTGAAGTGTTGAACAAACTTTATTTGTAACTTCTGCTGTCACATCAGGCAAAGAAACCTCTCATTAAAGTGATTCATTGGATTAAACTGTTTGATAAAAGCAGAATTAGAGTTGCTGTCTTTCAGGCATGTCTTCATTGTATGATGTGTGATTGAATCAAGTCGCTGTGTAGTTTCTGATTCTCAATTTTATCGGAACTTAACTAAACCAGTTTTTGTAATTAAAGGGGCGTTTAGCTCAAGCCTTTAAATGCAGTTTAAATCTGTCCCTGGTGAGTTTTTCATTGTGGCCAGCAACTTGTGGACAAATCCTCGTTCTTAAAGGTGACATATCATGCAAAATTGACTTTTTAATGGTTCTTTACCTGAAATATGTGTCCCTGGCATGTCTACAAACCCCCCGAGAATGAAAAAAATCCATTCTGCCCCTGTTTTGATTTCTACACCTTTCTGTAAATGTGTCTGAAACCAGCCGTTTCAGACTTCCGTGTTTTTGTTACGTAACAACAATATCCGGTCTGTCACGGAGTCAGAGCTCGGAGCTTGTTCAGCCCATAGACTGTATAAAATAATACTGAATCCCCCCTCCGTTTTTCATTACCTGCACAAATGTGTGCTAACAAGGAGCTTAGGAGGGAGGCTTGCTAGTTGTAGGCTGTCTTAATAAACACAAAGGTCGGTTTTACTCCCCACGTCTGCAGATTTGAAGATATAGTGGATGATTTTTATTTGTCATGGATAAGTGCTAGCGCTAATTAGCTTAGCCACATAGCTATATGTTCATAGCTGTAGCTGTAACTGTAGCTGTAGCTGTAGCTGTAGCTGTAGCTGTGTACCAAGACACACGTCGACATACTGACAAATAAAACAACAAGAAACACTAAATCTGTGACCAATCCTTCATAAAAGGTCCTGCTGCCTTTCTGGCAGAGGTCGGTTTTACTCCCCACGTCTGCAGATTTGAAGATCTAGTGGATGATTTTTATTTATCATGGATAAGTGTTAGCGCTAGTTAGCATAGCCTCATAGCTACATGTTCGTAGCTGTGTACCAAGACACACGTCGACATACTGATAAATAATCCGTCAGGATCAGATTCAGAGGGTTGAAGTAACGCGATCTCTGAGCAGCCGTGTATATTCAGCCAACATGTAAACATTAGATCAACGTGCTGGAGAGCCGAGGCACATCCACTTCCGGAGGGGGCGTGGTCAGAGGGAAAACAGAGTGTTCTGATGAGGAATGAAGAAAAGGACTTTTCAAGCATGCCAAAATCTGATTTCAAAGTGTTTTTTTGAGCATAAACTTTAAAGACATGTTTTGGGGACCTCTTAGACCAATATATATTGATGAAAAAAGCGTGATATGTCCCCTTTAATCGTTGAGTAAGAGCCAAACAAAAATTCATTCAGCAGCTCATCTGAAAAGAAGCTGAACACAGAGGAACAATTGGACCGCAGACATTTCTCCTGCCAAACTGCAGTCATGAGACCGGGATGGAGAGTACGAGGCCTTGTTAGAGTGAAGCCAGACAGGGTGGGAACTTGTTTTTCCCCTTTTTGAGAGCACTCAGCTGCACATTATGTCCCACACGGTCCACAGGGAGACCAACAGACCCATTTTCCATCGGCCAATCACAGACACAGAGCAGTGACTAACGCTGAGCTGAGGATGCAGAGGACCCGTGTGGTTCGCCTCACTTTAAATGACCAGCACTGGGGAGAGTCAGTAGGATAGCAGCATGGGGTGAGTGACTACTGAGGGGGGAAAAATGGAAGCAATGACTGAAATCTTCCTGAATTTTGAGAGGGAGCAGGTGGATGTGCATGAGTTGAAGGAGAGTAAACCTGATGAGCCCAAACTCTTCAGGAGCTGAAGTTCTTTAGTGAAAATGATCTGTTTTATTGCAGCAGTTGTTCAGAGTGATATTGAGGCTCAGGTGCTCTGAAATTTAACAAAACCATGCAGACTGTATTCTTTATGAGACATTATTCTCTTTATAAAAAGTTTGACCTTTAATGATACAACAGCCACAGCTTGCTTCCATGTGTAAAATTTAAGCACAACCGAGTGTTGGTCGTAAAAGATGATGGCACAACTTATTGGTTCAGTTCAGTTTGGCAGGGAGAACAAGAGAAAGAGACCGTATGACACAATTACATCAATAATTCTAAATAGTGTTGAGGAAACGGACTAGGTTGGTCAAAAAGGAGGATCTGTTTCTTCTGTGCCTCAGACAATTATGAGCAGAAAGATCATGTTAGCACTGAGCCTGTTTTTGGAGCTGATGTTGGGATTTCATTCAGAAAGATTATCCTGCTTATTTGTTTTAACTCCCATTAAGCTTAACGTTTCCATCGATTGAAAGCTGAACTGGACTTCTGCAGGAATACTGATGTTGACATTTCTGTCTTCATTCAGCTCTCCTTCTTGTTCTCTTTGAAGTTGAGACACCATTAAACATAAATAAGGCAAAATCAGCAACAGACAGCATGTTGCTCCACTTGACCCTCTCAGAGATGGTTTAAGGTCCAGTAGCTTCTCAGGCTGCTCTCACATCTGTGCCCACTAACTTATTTCCCCACTCTCAAGACCTGCCTGAGACCGCACTAACATTTTTACCACAGTGTCAACAGGCAGAAGGGGAATGTGACAGACTACTTTATGAAGATTGATTTGATATGACGTGTGATCAGGTTGTTATAGCTGTTTTGGGGTTTTTACCAATTAGAATCAAGTATGGAGCATCGTGAGTTTTTTCTATGCAATGTTTGTATTGTGAAGGCTGAAATGTTCAGCTTATACAATGGTAGAAACTTTGTGATTACATGTCGTGAAGAATATAGAGTTCTTCGAGTTGAAAAGGTAGAGTTGTTTGCAGATAGTTGTATATTTAGACATCGTGCACTTACACAAAACAGCACTTAGTCAAGACAGGGCAAGTTTGTCTAAAAAGCACATTTCAGCAACAAGGCAATTTAAAGTGCTTCACAGGAAACATTAAACATCAAGACAGAGAGCAGAATAAACATTTGAAAATCATTAAAACAACTTATCACATATCAGAGAAGTTAAAGTTAAAGCAGCAAAACCAGAATATTAAAATGTGTGATGACAAAGTTAGAGGGCAGTGTTGGATAATATAAACAGATATAAAAGTGATTTTTTTTGAGTCATTTAAGAAGAAGAAAACAACTGAGTGAGACGAGTGAGAGTTTCAACACACCTGACTGAGTTTGTTTTCAGATTTATGGAGCATTTGCTCTCTGTGAATCATTTGCTCCAGGTGTTTTCTGCTACATGAGAAATTTAAGTTCAATATTTACTCATAGCAATAGCAATAGCAAATGTATTTATAAAGCACATTTCATCACACGTAAGCTCAATGTGCTTTACAAAGAGAATTAAAAACATTAAAACATTAAACAAAAACAATAAAAACAGAAAAAGAAAAGATACACCAAACATACATCAAACACAGAATAATAATAATAATTCATAGAATTTATATAGCGCTTTTCTTAGTACTCAAGATGAAAACTAAAGAAAGAAAATAAAACACATAAATAAAAACAAACAAAACAGGGACAGAGGTGGGGCGGGGGGAGAGGTCATGTGTGGTATGCTTTTTGGAACAGGTAGGTCTTGAGGTGGTTTTTGAAAGAGAGGAGAGAGTCAGAGTTACGGATGTGTGGAGGGAGAGAGTTCCAGAGAGTGGGGGCAGCGATGGTAAAGGCTCTGTCCCCCAAGGTGCGGTACTTGGACTTGGTGATAGGGGACAGGAGGTTGGCATCTGAGGATCTGAGGCGGCGAGATGGGGAGTGGCGTTTGAGCAGGTCGGTCAAGTAAGAGGGGGCGAGGTTATTGAGGGCTTTGTAGGTGATGAGCAGGATCTTGAAGTGGATTCGGTGCTGAATGGGGAGCCAGTGGAGGTGCTGAAGGATGGGTGTGATGTGGGCTCTGGAGCGGGAGTGGGTGAGTAAACGGGCAGCTTAATTTTGGACATATTGAAGTTTTTTGAGGTCGGTGGAGGGGAGGCCGTAAAGAATGCTGTTGCAATAGTCCAGTCTGGGGGTTATGAAGGCGTGGATGAGGGTTTCTGCAGAAGTCGAAAAAACAACAAGTGTTGCTGCACATGCACAGTCATTATATCATTCACACGCTCTGGAAAATAAACATGTTTTAAAGTAGAGACAGCTGTGATGGACCTGAGGTCAGCAGGCAGTTTGTTCCAAAGAGAAAGACCACAGTAGCTGAAGGCTCCTTCACCAGACTTTGATTGAACTCTGGATACATATAAAAGATCTTCCACCTGTTGACCTAAAGATCCAGGTCAGGTTATACACTGTGCAAGTCAGATATGTACTGGGGAGCAGAACCATTGAGTACTTTATGGACTAGTAATATGATTTTGAAAGTGATTCTGTATTGAACGGGGAGCCAATGTAGTGTTTTGAGAACCAGGGTGATATGATCAAATTTTCTTGTGTGTGTCAGGATTCTGGCTGCTGTGTTCTGGATGAGCTGGAGCCGTCCTATGGATTGTTTGGACTCATCTTTAGGTTCTTTGTCAGTTCCTTACAGCAGTCTCTATTTGTGAGATGCATCCAGAAGTTAGATCGTAAGAGGCTAGCGTAGCCGTCACGAATCCAGTGGTCGTGCAGTGTGGTCTTCATCATGGTGGTTTTCCTTTTGGGAGCCAGACGTGACCATGACAGGATGAGAGGGTGGAAAAGAAGTTTTATGCTTCTATCTTTGTAGACTGGCTGCTTTTGTAGTCTGTTTAACTTTTAAAGGGTTGTCATTTTCTAGATTTCCATCATGCTGTGTTGAAGATTTGAAACGAAGGATTGAGACTATAAACCTGTTAAGAAAGTGTTTATTGAGGTATGAATAACGCAGAAGTAGTGACATTTTCTCATTTATAATATGACTTCTTTAAACAACGAGTCGTGCTGCCCCCTGCTGGTCATGATAAAAACTGCAGGTTTGTTTTGGCTTCACTTTGAAATCAAAAGGCGTCATCCACCAGTCGATGTGTGATTTGAACTCTCACCAAGGACTGTATTTCCTGCATGCTCATACCTCTAATCTCCACATGGATTACGCCTGTATTTATACACTTCACATTTCCTCATTATAAGGATTCACTTTCCCCCTTTTTGGCCTTTAAACTAAACTTCAGAACAGATATCTCCCTCCCACCACCCCCTCACCCGCTGCTTACATTTAGTCCGGGTTTGTTTCAGGTCAGTGGCGGTGACTTGGGGCAGGAATGCCAATGATGTGCTCGCAGTCAGCAACTTGTGCTAATGGCTGTGCTGCATGCATCAAACTGGGGTAAAAGCTGCTCAGAAAGTGACAGGGCAAAATGTCACTACATACAATATTATGAAGAACATGGTCAGTGTCCATCAAGCATGCACCGCTCGAGGGAAAACAATGACAGAATCACAAAGCTGGACAACACGCTGGTACAGTGAGAGCCATTTAAACTAATGTCAGCTGCAGGATTTGGACATTTGAAGCCTCATTAATGCGGCGTCTTAGATGTTGAAGGACAAGTTTACTTTCTGTGATACTAATAAGAAAACTTACACGCACATTTCTTCAGGAATTTGACTTTGTGAACAGTTTGAGGAAATTGTTGTTAATGAATGATGCTAAGGCATACTTTTCACATTAACGTTTGGCCCAGTTGAACCTGTAATAAACTTAAATAACTTAAAAGCCTCACTTCATTTCTCTCTGAATGTAGAAACGATAGAATGAAATGTGGACGAGTTTATTGCAGCACAAATTCAAAAGAAAAAGCTCACCCACCTTGAGTTCTCCCCTCTCTCTGCCTGGGGTTTTATCATCTTGTAGCTGGTTGTTCTGTTTTTCTCACCTGCAGCTTTGATTCACTCTTTCTGCTTTCATCAGTGTTAGGACACGACAGGAAGCTTCTTCATGTTTAAGGTTTCTAAAAACTCACCTTGCTCTCTCTGTCTCACACCAAACAGCAGAAATATAAGTTAGGTAAGGAGTCAGGAGATGGAACAAAGTATTCAGGGACTGAAGAGACAAGTTATTCTAAAGGTAGTGGTAACGACAGAAAAAGAAAGGACCAGGAGAGCTAAAGGAAGTGTGATTGACTTTGAGTCATCAAACGATGGAAACACAATGTAGGATGAAAGCTCATATTGCTCTGTGTCTGTAGAACGAGCAACAGCTTGCTAGGAGTTTTGTCAAATTTATTTTTTAGGAGAGGATTTTGGTCTTTCATCTTGCTCAGTCCCCTGCTGGCAAAGAAGGCAGCTCTTGCATGCTGAAGAAACTGTGTTCAATGTGAGATGTTGTCCTTTTTAAGGTCATATTTCACACAGCAGACAGATATTATAAAATCATTAAACAACTGAACTTTCAATTATTTATTGTTTATTATTTAATTAGGACAATGCACAATAATCATCAATAATGCATCAATGTAAATATGCCTGAATTAGCACAACAACTACATTTCATCCGTAGTCCTAAAGCCGTAATTGTAAAACTACTGAACATGTTACAAGACAGTTTGCAGCTGACTACACAAAATAACTCACAAACAGTTTAATATGAAAAATGGACACTTTTGTTACAGTACAATCTTTGTTTGTCAACCTTCTAACATCTAATAAATTTACTATGCAGTATAATGCATCTGTAAAACATATTTTTAATCTAGTTAAGTTGATATTCCCTCGTCTAGTAATGATTATATTCATACTTTAAAAACTGAAACTACAATTTCAAGTTAATGTGAATTTCACGATGAATGAAGTTTCTGACGGTGTTATTCTTGAAATTCAGTTATTCGGGGGTTAGGTTTTGGGTTTTTTTTGTAGATTTTTTAAGCAAACTTTCATCGGCAGGTTTGTGACTTATTTCTTTTCTCTAAAAGTTATTTAATTACAATATTTTTATATTATCATTTCCACTTGGTCAGTTTCTGTCATGAGTCAACATTCAATCCAATCCAGCTATATTTGAGTTATTTGGCTCGACCGTGAAAAGACACTGCAGGTCATCTCAGAGGAATCTGATCCGACGATCATTTTGACCTTTCACCTTCTCTATTGTCAGGTTCATCAGCTACAACATTCATTCAATTGTGTACCTTTGCATCCACTTATCAGCTTCATCACTGTGTCATCTGCAAAAATTACATTTTAATGCAGGCTTCACTAATCAGTGTTTGCTATGTATTATCATTACACAATTAGGCCAGTGATCTAGATGTAAATAAAAATGTACTCCCAACATTCAAATACAAAACAGAGACACTTGTAGGTGATTTGGTCAGAAATGAGTGGTTGACACTTTACCTCAGAGAAAATGTAACACTCAAATACAGCTATAATCATTTCTGATTCTTCAATCCTCTGGTTATTGATTTGACTCTTTCACAGTTAGAGCATTTTTTCTGCAACAGAAATGTATTTTACTTTTTGACTAAACTTCAATAACTATATAAATCATAATGGTCGATCTATTTAAATAGCCTTTAGCTTTCACTTCTCTGACCAGTTTCCTGTTTTGTTCTTGAACGCAGCATGGAGGAGACGGTGCGAACACTTCTACAGAACCAGGACTCACTGGAGGGGCCCAAAGTGGACCCGCTGGACCTCATGAAAGCTTACAAGGTGAGCTGACTGCAGGAACTAAACAGCAGTGTATATATAAGTGTACCTCCTCTATGTGCAGTCTTTATGTGGAAAGAAGCCTTCAAGACATGCATGCAATCACCTGACTAATGATCACTCCTAATTTGGTGGTCTGTGTAAGCTGACAGATTTCCAGTCCTTCTCTCTGCTCTCTTCATCTCTGCGGCCCTGCACCAGTACTGCTCTCTAAGCCTCTCTCAGCCCCACCACCTCCCCTGCTTCCACCTGTGGGCTCTGATTAGGAGGTTTAAGATGTTGACTCTTTGCTCCTCAAGTTTCTGCATGTAAAATAAATCTGCGAGGAGTGATGAGGTCAGAGCCTGGACGTTAAACACAAACAATGTTTTGCTGCTGCTGCAAGAAAGTTTCAAACACAACAATGTGAGTTAGAGGACAAAAAAAAGAGGAACATTTGCATTTATCTAAAAGAAACTGTCTGTATTGTGTCAGTCACCTTACGGATCAGTGACTGAAGCAAGAAGCTAAAACTGTTGCTGAGTTTTAAAACCTGCAAAGTTAAGCTGTTGTTGTTTTGGTTAGATCAACGTACTTGCCGTCATATTTCAGGGACCATTTGCTTCAAAGATTTGAAGTATGATTGCAACAGCAGAGGTATTTTAAGATGGTCATCAAGTTGTTTTTTTTTCCCATTTCATCTGGAGCCTGCTGTGTTTGAAGAACTTATTCTCAATTTCTTTGTGGCTTCAAGGCGTTTCTCTCTTTTCTGCTCTGTTTCAGGATAAACTCCTGGAGGAGATGTGGAAGCAGCAGGACAGTCTGGAGGGTCCCCCAGCCACAGCAACAGAGATGGCTGCCTCCTCGCCGGAGGCTGGCGGAGGGTCGGAGGAAGACTCAAAGGAAAGCAATCCTCTGCTCGAGCGACTCCGAGCCCTGGAGGTAAGAAGAACTGCACGGTCCACTTCTTACTCTCCCTCCCTTTACTGTTCCCATTCCCCCTCCCACTCAGTCTGCTCTCTGTGTCCTCCTCTTTATCTCTGGAGCGTCACGTAGATCGATGTACAGTATTCAGAGGACAACGTTCTGTTTGATGAGATGCATCACGCTGACATGTATGGAGACTCAGAATAAGTGGGCAGCTCAAGAACAGCAAAGTATGCTGTTTATGTAAAGACTTAACTTTTTTCTCGTTACATGATGGACTCAAAAGAGCTGTGAGCTTTTGTTCCTATTTATTTATGAAATGACGAGACAGGAACAGAAGCTATAGAAAGAGATGGTTGACGGAGCACAAGCAGTGACAGCTGAAGTAATGTTTTGGTTACGTAAGACAAATCTGGCAGTCAAGAAAGTTTGAAAAAATAATATAAAAAGTAACATTTTCAACAGCTCTAAAGAAGAACTGAGAAATTACGAAAAAAGAGAATGGAGAGAGATTGAAAATTAAGGCACATACTGTTGATTATGAGTGTGTGCATGTTTTGGGTTCTTGTATTGCAGACAGAGATTTTCATTTGCGTTATGTGACCAGTGCAACTTTCTGTGAATAATTGGGCGAGAAGTTAGGGAAGAGAGAAGTGAAATAATACCTGAAATACTGAGAAATATGAGCGAAAAATCTGAGAAATAAGATAAATTAAGGATACCTTATAGCTGTGATCATGATGGTCCTAAACTAATATGATATACATATATATAACTTTTTAAGTGCAGTTTGCTGCCTGTTCATATCACCATTATTTAGGTGTCTCTTGCTATAGCATGAGTCAGCATATTGTAGCCTGAAGACCACATTTGGCCTCCGTTCACTGATATAAAATGTTAAACTCTGACTTAAAAAATTTAGGATAAAGGTATTTAAAATGCTGCACCGTTATTTATTTATTTATTTATTTATTTATTTATTTATTTATTTATCTATCTATTTATTTATTCATTTATTAAAGCTGCTGTTAGGAACTTTTGTTTTGTATCGATTCTGGCGCCCCCTTGTGGACAAAGTGATACCTCTTATCTCTTGTGCTATACATGCAAAAGAAGTGTTTTCAACTAAAACCTCATCCTGTTGTGTTCAACAGTCAACTTTATCAGGCAATGGGATTATTTTCCATGAAAACAGTCAAATAAAGGCTGTTTCTGAAGCAAGATGTCCATCATCTGGTCTGACACCTACCCCCCCAGGGCGGTTTCAGGCATTAAAAATTACAAAAGAGAAGGTGCCAGTGTTGCTGCTGATGGACTTGTTTGCTATTGAAGGTCATAAAGAGGCATCAGTATAATTTTCAGTCTGTTTCTCAGCCATTTCAAAACTCCTCACAGGGCTTTTAAGTTGTGTTTTTGGGCATTGTTGCCTTTATTGGCTGGGAAAGATGGAGAGAGACAGGGAATGTGGGGAGTAGAGAGAGTGGGGGAGGACCTGCAGCAAATTGTAGAGGCCGGGAGTACAACCGCTGCATTGAGGACTGTAGCCTCTGTATGGGGGGCACACGCTTAGACTGCTAGACCAACTGCATCCCAAATGGCTGCATTATAACATAGGTAAGGGCTTGCACAGGGACAGTGGGTCATGAAACGTTTTTGTAACAGTATAATTTTTTTTTACATTAGCATTCAAGGTCAAAAGCATGAACTAGTTTCATCTACAGTCTTAAAAAAACAATGTCATGTGTCATTCAATGCTCCTGAGTCTCTGCAGCTTCATTAGAAAGCACCAGTGAGGCATGCAGATGACAAACAAGAACAATCAGGGTTCGGTCATGCTCGTATCCATCTGTGATTATTAGAGAAAATGAGACTCCATTATACTGAAGAGAAGCACCGAGGGCAGAGAACAAAAACAGCAGACGACAAAGGAGTTATTCATATCCAGGAGGTGATAATTAAAATGCTGACAGAGTAGTTAACATTTGAAGTCAGTGTTCCAGTGAATGTTCAGTCACACCTTCCTGCTGAAAGGTGATGGGACTCACCATCTGTTGAGAGGAGTTATTTTGATCCCACTGCTCTTTCAAATGCCGTGCCCCCTGCTATAACACGGTGTAAAGACAGGATGTAAAACCACAATCAGACAAATTCTGCATGTGAGAAACCTATGTATCGACAAATTTAATGATGTATGTTTTTCCAACACAAACTGCAATGCTGGTGCGTAAGTTGTATCAAACTGAAACCTCATGTTAGCATTATAGTGCAGTGTATCTGCATGTAACCTGAACACACCTCAGTGTCACCAGCAGGAAGTACAGAGTTGAGAGACTGTGATCATTTCACTCACTTCTGCAAAATCAGGTTAATAAACATGACTCATATCTCTTTAGGAGTGAGCTTCAAACCTAAAGATGTTCAATTATCATGGGTCAGGTAGGCAGGTGATGTCAAGTGAGAACTACAGACAGGGTTCCCACACGTCCTGGAAAACCTGGAAAACCTGAAAAACAGTTGACCAGTTTTCCAGTACTGGAAAACACCTGGAAAATGGGAGAAAAAGTAAAATGTCCTGGAAAATCACATATAGTCCTGGAGAATTATTCCAACATGGCTGCGTTTGACCTGACCCGATTAACAAAACACATCCCCGTTCATTGAAAGTTGAGTGCACGCTGTGCTGGAAAAGACAGCGACACTGCGCAACTTTTTTCAAATCTTTTCTCCTTCACTTCATAATCATGCATTCACAGAAAACGGGGGTATATTGTTTATGTTTTATGGTACATTTGGCTCAAATGTACTCTAGCTCAGTTGTTCTCAAAGTGGGGTCTTGGGACCCCTGGGGGTCTGCGAACCATAGCCTGGGGGGTCTGTGAAATAATTTGAATACATTTAGATTACATCATTACAAAACAGCATACACCATTGTTATGATACCATTTGGTGTCTGAAGGGATATGTGAGTCTTGTTACTGTTAATTTTCTGAAAGCGTTTAAGATCAATTACTTGAAAAGTATAAATGTTGTCATGTTGAGTCCACAAGGAATGAAATGACCCTCTGTTTTAAAGTATACAAGTGGTATTTACTTGATTCAAATTGAAGTGTTATCTGTTTATCACTATGCTACAGGTCTGAAGGTTTTACATTGATATATACAAATAGATAATATATACAATACAAATAGTTCCAAAGGCAACTAAGAGTGCAAATGGTAGTAAGCATGTTCTTTAGTGATGGGAAGTTCGGCTCTTTTCAGAGAGCCGGCTCTTTTAACTCGGCCCCCAAAGAAGAGCCGGCTCTTTTGACTTCCGAACGGCTCTTAATTTAGGATCTTTTGTAGCCATATATTTCACCATAATTTTGCAAAAACTAATGGTTTGTGTTGAAAACCCCTTTACGTACGGTGTTTTTATAAGAAGCCTTATAATTGCCCATTTGTGTGCATTTATTCTGTTACAAAATCATTCTCACCCTGATCCTAGGGTTATGATTAGGGTTAGGGTTGTGATTAGGGTTAGAGTTAGGGTTAGGGTTAGGGTTGTGGTTAGGGTTAGGGTTAGGGTTGTGATTAGGGTTAGGGTTAGGGTTGTGATTAGGGTTGGGGTTAGGGTTAGGGTTGGGGTTAGGGTTGGGGTTAGGGTTAGGGTTGTGATTAGGGTTAGGGTTAGGGTTGTGATTAGGGTTAGGGTTAGGGTTGTGATTAGGGTTGGGGTTAGGGTTGGGGTTAGGGTTGGGGTTAGGGTTAGGGTTGTGATTAGGGTTAGGGTTAGGGTTAGGGTTGTGATTAGGGTTAGGGTTGTGATTAGGGTTGGGGTTAGGGTTAGGGTTAGGGTTGTGATTAGGGTTAGGGCTGTGATTAGGGTTAGGGTTGGGGTTAGGGTTGTGATTAGGGTTAGGGTTTGGGTTAGGGTTAGGGTTGGGGTTAGGGTTAGGGTTGGGGTTAGGGTTGGGGTGAGGGATAGGGTTATGATTAGGGTTAGGGTTGGGGTTAGGGTTAGGGTTGGGGTTAGGGTTAGGGTTGGGGTTAGGGTTAGGGTTGTGATTTGGGTTAGGGTTGGGGTTAGGGTTAGGGTTGTGATTAGGGTTAGGGTTGGGGTGAGGGATAGGGTTATGATTAGGGTTAGGGTTAGGGTTAGGATTAGGATTAGGGTTAGGGTTAGGGTTAGGGTTAGGATTAGGATTAGGATTAGGGTTAGGTTTAGGGTTATGATTAGGGTTTAGGGTTAGGGTTAGGATTAGGGTTAGGGTTAGGGTTAGGGTTAGGATTAGGGTTAGGGTTAGGGTTATGATTATGATTAGGGTTAGGGTTAGGGTTAGGGTTAGGGTTATGATTAGGGTTAGGGTTAGGATAAGGGTTAGGGTTAGGATTAGGGTAAGGTTTATGATTAGGGTTAGGATTAGGGTTAGGATTAGGGTTAGGATTAGGGTTAGGTTTAGGGTTAGGGTTAGGATTAGGGTTAGGGTTAAGATAAGGGTCAGAGTTAGAGTTAAGATTAGGGTTAGGTTTAGAACCAGAACTTAACTTAAGCATACAGAACCAGAACCAAACTCAGGCAAACAGAACCAGAATCAAACTCAACCAGAACCGAACCAGAACCGAACCAGAATCGAACCAAAAGCGAACCAGAAGCGAACCAGAATCAAACCAGAACCAAACCAGAACCCTACCAGAACTGAACCAGAACCAAACCAGAACCAAACCAGAACCGAACCAAAACTGAACCAGACCCTAACCAGAACGGTACCAGAATTGAACCAGAACTGAACCGGAACCGAACAGAACCAGAACCGAACCAGAAACAAACCAGAACCGAACCAGAACCGAACCGTACCAGAACCCTACAAGAACCCTACCAGAACCAAACCAGAACCAAACCAGAACCGAACCAAAACTGAACCAGACCCTAACCAGAACGGTACCAGAATTGAACCAGAACCGAACCGGAACCGAACAGAACCAGAACCCTACAAGAACCCTACCAGAACCGAACCAGAATCGAACCAGAACTGAACCAGAATCGAACCAGAACAGAACTGAACCGGAACCGAACCGAACCAGAACCGAACCAGAACCGAACTGACCCAGAACCATACCAGACCCGAACCAGAACCGAACTCAAGCAAACTGAACCAAAACCAGAACCAAACTCAAGCAAACAGAACCAGAACCAACTCAGGTAAACAGAAACAGAACCAACTCAAGCAAACAGAACCAGAACCAGAACCAAACTCAAGAAAACATTATTAATGTCCTCAGGTTGGCATTGAGAAAAATCAGATGCCTCAGCTTGGATGGTCTGATCTGATTTCTCCTCAGTGAGTATTTGCCCGGTCTTCAAGAAGACTCTCTCTGAAGGAACAGATGAAGCCAGGATACACAGCCTCCCCTCCATCACCTGCATCCTATGTCCTCACATATGATTGGCCGCATGGCCGCCATGCTGACCAATCAAAACAAAGTTCTGCTGTGAGCAGAGCTGGGGCTGAGCACTGTGAGAGCTAAGCAGGGAAAGGAAAAAACTGGGAGCCGGCTCTCTCTTGATGCGAGCTGGCTCTTCTGATTCACTATAAAGCATCGGCTCTCAGAGCCGCAGCTTTTGATCATGACACATCACTAATGTGTTTAATCTGTGTTACAATTATGAGGGGGCCTTGGACAATTTTCTCACCTGTAAGGGGTCCCTGGCTCCAAAAAGTTTGAGAACCCCTGCTCTAGCTAGTAGGAGTGCAAACTCCTGATAGTGAAAACAAACGGGACAAAAAGAGCGACACAGCTGCACAGAAACTCCACGTTGTAGACATCGCTGATCATAATAGACATCGCCATGCAGGAAGACAGTTTCCATTTTTTTAAATCTCTGAGAGATCTTCAAATACAGAGTGCGTCTTTACACCGGTGAGATTTTTTCAGAGTTTACGGTAACTCAAATAAAATAACTTGACATTTGCTTTGTTTTATATCGACCACTTAGCAGGATGAATATCAGGATTAATATGGTATATTTTGAGTCTGAGTTGAGTTTAGAAACATTTGTGGCCATTTTTGTCATTCAGTTCTATTTAGGTCATTAAAGCACTGATCCTCTGATCATTATTATTAATATTTCTTTATTTCAGTAAAGCAGCTTCCTGATTCCTTTGCAGGCTCTTTTGTTTTTTTCTTAGCTAATTTTATATTTTTTGAGAAAAGAGAAAGCTGAGATGAGAGTTGCCCATCATTGTTACTTGGTTGCACTAATAAAGTGAAGTGCTGTACATCTGTGGTTGCATTATTCTATTATCAATTTGCCATCTTTTTTAAGTATGTAAAAGATGATTTCATTGATAGCCATACACTACATGTCTTTCAATGTAGACTTCCACTGAGAGGAACATATTAGACTATTTAGGAACTAAATTAGAAACTAAATTTAGACTGTCATACCAGCTTGATCATCAATGAAAATGTCCTGGAAATGTCCTGGAAAATGATCTCTGGAAAAGAGTGGGAACCCTGTACAGATGTGAGGATTGCAGGATGTTACACCTTTTGGTTTGCATGAAGCGTGTTGGATCACTGAGTCAATGTGCTTACGGTCGTAAAAAGAAATAACCAACCTGGTTAAGAAAGGAAAAAGTTAAGAGCTCAACACAGATATATTTTTAATGGTCCAATTTTCGTATTATTCTGCTTTAATTTTTCAAAATGATCCAACAATGAAATCCTTCTGGTTTGATGTGATTAATACACACTCAGGTCTGAAAAAAAGCACAGGAGGTTGATTCTCTGAAAGCAAATTGTTTGTGTCCAACATCATAATCTTTCTCTGTCCTAACCCAGGGGTTCCCGATATGTTGGTCGGGACCCCCTAGGGGATAGCGAGACACAGATGGGGGGTTGTGAGATGTCTTCCAGAATGTTTTTTTAATTTTGTTATTATTATTATTATTATTATTATTATTATTATTATTATTATTATTATTATTATTATTATTATTATTTTTATCATAATTATTATTATTATCATTATTATTATTATTATTATTATTTATTTATTTTTGTTTATTTTTGTTTATTTACCTTGTTTCCTTATGTTTATCTCACTTTTTGTTTGTACTGTTTGTATTATTATTATTATTTTTGTATTTTTATTTTTATTTTGTTGGTTTTGTATTACTTATATATAATTTGTTAACTTGTGATGAACAAAGAAATACTGAAAAATGCAACAAAAAAGTTGAATGACAAAAGTTAGCTAAAAATAGTAAATTTTACCAATTTATAGTAAGAAAAAATATCAACAAAAATAGTAGCTAACCCTGAAATAAAACCTTGACAATAGAAAACGTAATGAGTTTTCTGCCTTTCTTTTTGCCAGATGACTCCTAAGTTTAGGATTATTGAACAGTTAATTATCAAAGCGTCAGTAGTAGTACAGGTAACGAGTTCAAACAGGTGTAATTAATACAGGTAATGAGGGGAGAAGGAGGGCTTCTTAAAGACAAATAGGTCTGTGAGAGCCAGAGTTATTGCTGGTTGGTAGGTGATCAATTACTTATTTAATGCAATAAAATGAAAATTAATTATTTAAAAATCATACAATGTGATTTTCTGGATTTTCTTTTTAGATTCTGTCTCTCACAGTCTAAGTGTACCTACGATAAAAATTACAGACCTCTCCATTCTCTGTAAGTGGTAAAACTTGCTAAATCGGTGGTGTATCAAATACTTATTGTCCCCACTGTAAATCACTTTGTGGAACAGTGGGGGTCACAAGTCTTTGGCATCTATTTTTTGGGGGTCGCGGGCTGAAAAGTTTGGGAACCCCTGTCCTAACCATCAAATCTGAACCTGCAGACATGAAAACATTGTTTTTATTTTGATTTAGAGTGGTTTATGTTTTATTTCACAATGCAAAATGTCTAAAAAGAAAGCACATCCATAAACCTGCTCAGAAATTATGAGAAACGTACCTTACTTTTAATGCTAGAACTTTTATTATTGAAGAAAACTGAGCACAGGATCTAGGACAGCACATAAACTGAGTGATTATAAAAGTAGTATTTGTGTCTCGTCAATGAAATTCACAGCTAATGATTGCATGCAGCTCATGCAATCTATTCTTTACGGTGACTGCACAGGGTTTATTGATGCCTCCTTATAAAATCATGATAATTGTCCCCGGGTTTCAGTTATATCTGACTGGGACGCCCTCTGATTTCTGTAAATGGCTGAACTTGTTGCAGTGATTTTTATGATATATATGTTTCAATGGAGATAGTTTGGTAAGTAAGAAAACCTGCGTAACCACTGAGTCAGTAGTGGAACTACATCATCTTTCCTGTCTGCGTTGTTGACCCTTTCTGGGTGTATTTCGTGGTTTAATGCCTCTTCATGGCGGCTGCTTTTATTAATTCATATTTGTAATTAAACCTTAATGCTGAGGAACATTTGAAGACTTTACGCTCAAAACTACTTTCCAGTCATTTTCACACCCTCAGTTTCTTTCCGCACCGTGAAAAATGAGCACATTTGCTCTAAGATCCACAGATCAGAGCGAGGATGTGTGTAATAAAAGTAAACTGAGCTTGCTGTGCTTTCTGAGAAGTCAGTGACTCCTCTGAACTCTTCAAGCAAGAAGTAATATTCAGTGGAAGTTTACAGTTAAGCTGATTGATGCGACATTTGCTGCAGATCAAGCATGTTAACTGTGCAAAAACAAGGATGAGAGAGCACAGGGGTAAACACACTGACAAACACTAACATCCCCGCTACTGATTTATTCTTATACTCAGGATCCTTTTTCCAAATGTTTGCTTCGTGCAGATAAAAAAAAACAACCCCTACATTTTTTTAATTTTAGATTTTAATCACAAATACCTCTTTTGTTGACATGTGAAAACGTTATTTTAAATTAAACTGTGCTGTTTGATATGTTAGTCAATCAAGCTCCTTTGGATTATTTGATGTAAATGAACTTAAGGCTCGGGGCAGGACCACGACTAAACCACACCTTCAGTCTCCTGCCTTTTTATACTAGTCATCCAACTCCACTCTGTTTGTCTACAATTCTTCAACCCACCCTCATTCCCTGTGCTCCTCCTCATTATCCCCCCATCCTCATCCCTTCTTAGTCAATTCCATGTTTGCCTCTCCATATCTTTGTCCTCTTCCCGGCACAGTCTGAGTTGAGAACAGCTTGTGCAGAATCACACCTGAGACAGATCCCCCATCCTGGGTCTCCCTCTACCGAGCCTTCAGCACATCCTCCAGACCATCCTAACACACAGCATCCTTCCTATACCTTCATCACAACAAACATCCATCAGTCAAAATGCACACACACACTCCTGATTCTTCATTAAATATGGAAACACATGTCATTGTGGTGTGAATGTCTCTTTAAAAGCAAACGTTAGCTCACACAGCACGTACTTTTGTAGGCTCAAACATTTTAAAAAGTTCAAACTCATAACTCGGACCTCCCTGACCTTTACACACAGCGGCAACTACAAGCCTTCAGGCTGATCTGTGGCCTTTTAAACACTGTCCACAGATTTCTCTGTCGAAGAGACCGGGTGAGAACGATCAATGTCTCAGTGTGCTGTGCTGTTATCAGTTTTAGGATCCGATTCATTCAGCACTGAAAGTCATCAAACCTGTTCAAAGTACTGTGGTGGTTACGTTTGGCTGTAGCTTGTCCTCATTTTATTTCTCAGTGTATTTTCTGAGGATTTTAATAAACATATCATGATGGTGATAATAGTGTTTGAGGACACTAAAAGCCAGTTGTAGTTTAGGTGACAGTAATATTGGTTTTGTGTGTGTGTCCATGTGTGGGAAAGTTTGTTAACTTTGATGGGCATTAAAATAACAACTACAAAAATGCATCACATGATATTGATGTATGGCAACTCATGTATGAAATGCACCAAAAATTCAGCTTTGAGTAGTTCTCACATATAACGTGCAGAGGGCCTTAAAAGTACCACTAGAGTATCTCGACTGCAGAACACTGAAAAAGGCAGTTCTTAAAAACAAGGAAAATATCCATTAAGGTGGAAATTTTACTGAAATGATTCTATCTTTTTTAAATTATTATCATTGTTTTTATAGATATACTTTTATAGATCGGAGGTATAGAGGTTGAGGAAGCAAGATGGCAGCTTGAGCTGAGAGCTCTGTGTTACCTTGGCGCTCAACCTAATAATTTTCCTCCAAACAAGCAAAATAAGATTGTTTTTCTCGAAATTCAGTTTTTTACCAGAGGAGAACAAAGTGTTACTCGCATAGTTTGTTAAAACACATAAGAATATATTGTGTTCAAGATTTCTAAAGCTACTGCAGCCAGATGATGAACATGTCTCTTATCTTGTATGTGTTATTAATGATTTAAGGGCTGCATTATAAGTCTGTATATTTGGATCTATGACTTCAAATAAGTGAAGTTACACATTTGTTTGAAGAAACAAACATGTAAAATTATTTTCAATTTCATTTCAATTATTCATTAATTTTTTAAACAAAAGGCAGTATATTGTACACGTGATGTAAAAAAAACACACTATTGTGCTCAGTTAAATCTTCCAGACTTAAAGGGACAGTATGTTTTTTAAAGTGGGGTTGTATGAGGAACTTGTCAATAGTACGCAGTAGAGTTGAACACATCTGATGGGGGTTGATCAGCTCAGTTTCCGTATCAGTTCACCAGCTGGTTTCTTAACAGAGTGGTGGAGCTGGCTAAGATCCCCCGTGGCTTATACACTTACTATTGATTTTCGGGTTCTTCTGGAATAAGATTGGCTTGCTCGAAAATCAAAATAATTAACATTAGATAAATACATCTCTTGCAATTCTAATGAACAGGTTGTTTCTTTTATACGTATCTCAGTAATAAAGGGGAAAACCTTGAAGTTCAAGCTCTTTCTATTAGCTGATGGATTCATCGTGCAGGTTTCAGTGATGGGGCTGCAGACCCCTCAGCATCTTTACTCTCAGTCTGCATGAATCCTGCTCCTTCCTGTGATTCTCATCCTCTCTGTGAACCTGTTGTTCAGAGGAGTTGCCTCCAGCACTTAAGTGAAAACATGCTATCTTAGGTAGCCAAGTCTTTAAGATTTACTGGATTAATCATTTCAGTGGAAACTTGCCTTCTGAGTTCCCAGAATGGTTTGTGTTCCCTGCAGTGCAGAACCTCTGTCAGTAATTGAATTTACCCACAGTACCTCAAGTGAGCCTGACAGACACAGTGGACGACTGCAGGGTGGAGTTTGGATGCCTGAAATTTAAAGCATCATTCATTAAGAGCCATCTTTCTCCGACAGCGCTGCAGGGAGAAAGCCTCTTCATCCATCCATCTATCTATCTGTGTGTGTGCGTGTGTGTGTGTGTGTGTGTGTGTGTGTGTGTGTGTGTGTGTGTGTGTGTGTGTGTGTGTGTGTGTGTGTGTGTGTGTGTGTGTGTGTGTGTGTGTGTGTGTGTGTGTGTGTGTGTGTGTGTGTGTGTGTGTGTGTGTGTGTGTCTAAGGAGAGACAACACCATTAAAACATCACATTTATTATGCTGCACATTTGGCTTTTCAGGAGTTCCTGTGTTATTTTTCATGTGAAGATGACTGTGGGGTATAAAACCCGAAGTAATCTGTGTAATTCATGAAGTTTCTCTCTGTGTGTCTATTCAGGCGGAGAACTCTGCTCTGTCGATAGAGAATGACAATCAGAGGAAGCAGTATGAACGCTGTCTGGACGAGGTGAGTGTTCCTGCTCTCTCTGCACTTGGTCAATCAAACACTTCCTGAGACACTGAAGCTGCACAATGAACTTTGATTCTGAAATGATATTAATCTAATCTTTAATTAGAGGTTACCAGGATCTGTACTCGACTCAAGTTGCATCTTTGTGAACACTGGTCTGCGAACGCGAGCACTGACACTGATTTTGACTTGAAATATGCATCATGATACCATGTTTATTTTTCTCTCTATAAAGAAATGAAGAGAAACCACGTAGATGGATGGAGGAGAAAGTTATCTCGATAGGAGTTTAACTCTGGGGAAACACTCTCACTCTGTTTAGCTTTTTCAGGAGCAGATGTCAATCAAAACGAGATCATAATGCCCCAAAGAGTATTGATCCAAACTGATCCAGCAGCAAAATAGTCTGTTTTTAAACAGGATTATCAAACATTAATGAGCCTGATCCTCTCTATATATGTTTTGAGACTACCTTTTTGTAAGCCAGATCTCCGGAGGTTTCCAGTTTACTTAATAATTAAAGAAACTTGAAGCTGTATCAAAACAAGACAATATTCCCAAAGAGACTTCAGGGACACGCTTCGCATTCATCGATTTCTGAGGAAAGATAAAACTGAAGAAATCCCTGAACTGAAGAAAGTTAGATTGATATAAACCTCATGGTTCGACTTTTGGTGGCTTTAAAGTCACTGTGAGAAGTTTTTTTTTTAAGTTAGATTTTTGGGAACTTTTGCCTTTATTAGATAGGACCACTGAAGAGAGACAGGAAATGTTAGGAGTAGAGAGTGGGGGAAGACATGCAGGAGATGGTCGCGGCCGGAAGTCAAGCCTGGGACCTCTGTGATAAGGACTATGGCCTCTGTATGTGGGGCGCTTAGACCGCTAGGCCACCAGCGCCCGTCTGTGAGGAGTTTTAGACGGATCTTATTGGTCTAAATTTTGTAGTCCAAGCTTTTATTTACCATGTCAGTTGCACACTAGCCAGCAGTCATGTTAAAAACAGTGACATCTCCAAAATGAGTGCAGAGGGTGTGACTGAAAAGAGAACATTTGAATTTTTGCAATCTTAAATATTTACCTGCATTTATTAAAACATGAGGTTACTGTCGTAGAAAGGGAACATGGCTTCGGCTGCTCTCTCCCAATGCATCCTGGTACTTTTAGGTTCTGCCTGCACATCAGGAAAATAAAATAACTTACTTTTTTTAGCCAGCAAGCGAAAATCAAAGAATAGATTGCTTTAATTATCTACATTCACCGTTAACAATGAGCCCACCAAATCTAAAACTGTGACAAGTCCCTCTGATCCATTCAAATGATGGGACTGAATGAAATGACGGTTAGCTTCTTTCACTTCAACACACACACACACACACACACACACACACACACACACACACACACACACACACTCATAGAGTTGGTGAAGACCATGGAGGAGAGGCTAGAGGAGGGAGCGTCTCTAATTGAAGCAGACAGAAAACAGAGCTCTGGGCAATGTGAGATAAGAGCTGCAGGGCTGAATGTCAACGTTCAGGAGGACAGACTGCAGCACGTCTACCTGTTCCTCTTCTTTTTCTCTCCCTGACCACTCTTTGATTGTCTCCCCGTCTCATCCCCTGTCCTTCCTTCATCTCTCTCCAGCCAGCGAGTCTGCTCCACTTAACTTTTTTTTAGAAGCCTCCACTAATGGGCTTGTTACTATGGAGATTGCTGCCCATGAGAATTTAACATAATGGTTGAGGACAGAAAAAATTCCGACTCTCTGCTGTGGGATTCATTTCTCCTCTCCTGCTTTTCAGTCTTATTATGCACATTAATCTATTGGTGGGAAGCATTCAGAAGGCTTCCTGTCATGGTCTCAATGAGCTGAGGCGAGTGGTTTTGATAGAGAGATGAAAGAGTCGGAGGGAAATCATTTGGCTGCAGACAAAAGTGGAAACATGCTTATTATTCCAGAGTCAAGGTATAATGTGTGCTTCCACTTCTAAAATCAAAATAAAAGGGAACCAAGGTATTTTAGGTTGTGCTGCTCTGAATTTGCAATTAAAGCAAAACTTAAGATTTTGTAGATATTCACACAGAAAAGGTAATTAAGATTTAACAAGGAGATAAAATATTAATCGTATACAAAGAAACTCTTGAAAACGTTTCCTTGACAATATTTTGCTTTATTTGTGATCTGAGGATAAAGTTTGATATAATAACTTCAGGCAGCTGCTGTGTGATTCCTCCAAATCTGACTGTGATGCAACATGCAGTCAATTTGCCCCCCCTGCATTAAACAGGCGTCTGGATTCTCTCTGATGCTGTTTGCACGGGGTCACTTTCATTTACAGTCTAACTGCAGCTCCAAGCTTCACTAAAAGTTCTGCACTCTTAAAACATCGACCTGACTCATAAAGCATCCTTAACGTGTCTTTATTTCTCATGTCTCCTCTAGGTGGCCAACCAGGTGGTCCAGGCCCTCCTCACACAGAAGGTTTGTTTCTGTCTTAAAGATGCATCTTTGAACCAATCAGCAGTTAGAACGAGTCCCAGGATGAAGTTACTTATTCTTGGGGTTAAGGTGTTTCAGTAAGTGTTCCTGTGTCTGGTTAAACTGACATAAACCAGCACAGGCATGTAGACGTTAACCTGCAAGGAGGACTGAAGGCTGGTTGTGCTAGCTCTGCTAAAATTAGCCTCACTCAAGAAAGCAACTTAACATTTTAACCCGCAGACTCTGTGATCACGTTTAGCGGGGTAAAACAATGAATGCTCAGTTTCTCCTGTTTCTGTTTTTTTTTTTGTACCTTTAGGCTTTTCAGTTGTGTCTGGAGGCGATACAGATTACCCCTAGAGGGATTATAAAAAAGCGTTAAACTGAATTCCAGGAGAGGATTATTACGTGAGAGGGGTGTGACCAATCAGAGCAGAGCATTTCATGAGTGACGATGAGGAAGGAGTGTCTGCACCCTGTTTTCAACAGTCTCTTTTTTTGTTTGTACACCTTTAAATGAAACTCTACATCGTTTCCAGAGTTCTAAGTTCAGGGTGTTAAATGCTGAAGGAGTGTGCATGCTGAACATCGATCAGAATACATTATGATCACTGACAGGTGACGAGTAACAATGATTACCTGGTTATCTCTTTATAAAGGCTCCTGTCAGAATATGTGATGTGTCAGGCAGTGAGTGAAGATTTTCCTCTTAAAGTTGATTTGACATGTTGAAAGCAGGAAAAAAGGGAAAGTGTAAGTTTGTGAGCGACTCTGATAAGCACCAAACTGTGAGGGCTGGACGACTGAGTCACAGCATCTCCAAAACTGCAGCTCTTGTGTGAGGTGTTCCTGGTCTGCAGGGGTCATTACCATAAGTGGGCCAAGAGAGGATGATTAGCGACAGGGTCATGAGCTGGCTGGTGTAAATATGTAACGGCAGAGCCACTAGAGGAAAATGTGGGTGCTGGTTCTGACAGGAAGGTATCAGAGCACACAGTGCATCACAGTTTGTTGTGTATGAGGCTGCACAGCTGCAGACGGTCCACGTCTGGTGTAGTCAGAGCTGTTTTAGCCCTGAACTAAGGGCAGGTGATCATGTTGTGATGGCTGATTGGTGTATGAAATAATATAAAGATGCATAACTGACTTCTGCACCATTACTAATTTTGACCTCACTTGTATCCATGTCTCTTTGTCTGATGTGTTCCTGTCACTCCCTGCTGTTTGTTGATTTTTTTGTCCTCTTCTGGGTTTTCTAGGACCTGAAAGAGGAGTGTGTGAAGCTGCGGACTCGTGTGTTTGACTTGGAGCAGCAGAACCGCATACTGAGTGTGCTGTTTCAACAACGTGTCAAAATGTCCACGAATCCCGTCTCCCAAGTAAGAACACATGGCAGCATGGATACAAACACACACCGACAGACCTGCCCTGCCTCAAGGCTGAGTGAATTTTACATGAGCGTGGCTCTTCTTCTAAAGGTTACTCACTTAAAAAAAGGAGCACAGCGAGAGGAATACACCCAGAGCAGAGTTTGATTCAGAATTTTAGGATTACCAGTTTTACTATCAGATTGGGAGTTTATGATTTTGAATCAAGTCTCCCACAGATCTGATGCTTCTTCTCTTGTCTTTTATGTCTCGGCTCAAAGCCGTATCTTTGCATTAAGAAAAACTACAACAGCTTTCCTTGCATCAACAGTGACTTTCACTGTGACAGCAGCTTGTAAAGATGAATTTTCCTTCAGCCTTTCCCTCCTGTGGTCGTTTGATCCTCAGGTTTGTTTGTGTAACCTTGCTGACAGGCTGCATTCGGCCTCTTTGATCAGCGTCTGACGATAATGAGGCTGTGCTGCACAGTGATGCCTGAAGAGACACATTTGTAGCTGACGTAAATCCCTTAAAATCTGAAATATGTTGAACACGAGAAAGGTGAGCTGTGTCATACTTTTGATTTATAATGAAAACATTGATTTATTGATTTGTAAGTTTCTATACATACCGGTTCATGAGCAAACATTCATTTTTATTATAAATATAGAGGCTGAAGCAGGCTGGATCTCTCAGAATCCCAACAGCAAAGTTGTTTTTATCTTAACAGTCAGTTTTAAAAAATAAATAAACTATTGATAAAAGAACAAAATATGAAATTCCCTTTTCTGCTGAGTTGTACTTAAGCAATATGCTGCAACTCCTCCAAACTCCTGCATGAACCTCAACGCCAGCTGACCGTGCTGCTGTGAATTATTGATGCTGGATGAAGCTTCTGATGGACATCATCGAAGCTGTTCAGCTGTGGACTCTACCAACCTGATGGATCTTTGCCTTTTCAGTGAAACGTGTGTTTTAGTTAGTGGATGGAGAAGGATGTTGATACTGCAGCTCCAGCAGCCAATCCCTTCTGTGCCAACTCTGGCATCAAAAAACAACTCTAGCACAAGGTGTCAGACGTCAGCTAGCATCACTATTGCTTTGTGACTTCATCCATAATATTTAAGATACTTCGAAGTTTCAGGCTCATTTTGTTTTTCAACATTTGTTTTAACAGCAAAACTAAAATATGAAGTTTTAGGTGAAATCCTTGGCCACTTTAAAATCCACAATCTGGTTTAAATCAGTGCACATTGAATCCCTGTCACAAAAGAAGCACTCAGTACATCCTGTGTGTTCCTAGAAAAGAATAACAGTCCTGTCACTGTGATGCTGCTATACTGCAATCTGTGACAATTCAGCCCCTGAATTTAGACACGGAACGAGTGTCAGTATTTGACTGCAGGAGTGAAAATATGTTTGAAATTCATGGGGCTACATTCAAGAATATAAATTACCACAATGTCCACGTCTTTAGCCTGTGATAGCTCTCAGACAGTCTCCTATTTCTTAATGTATGTTGATGAAAATGCAGAATTCTATGTAAGAAAGGCAGACTCTGTAGCAGACGTATTCCAGTTATTCACATGTCATTTAATTATAGACGGAGTGTTGCAGAAACTTCTTCAAACTCTGGTTTGAAAGCTAAACTTTTCACGAGGCCAGTTAAAAGAATAATCTTGCTAAGTATTTCTTCGTGCTTTAGAATCAAAGGTTGCAAGTCCCCTGAAGTAAAGTTGGACTGACAGCTCAGAGATACTTTAGTGGTGCTCAAATGTAAAATGTAACCTGTTTGATTTCAGATTGATTTGTGCTCTCTCTCTTTCTTCCCTGTGTTAAACTCACAGTTTGTTATTTCACCAGTTTTCTGAACTCCTCCAAACTTTTCTGAAAGGCTGTAGTTGTGTTGATGTGACCCCTCTGTCTGCTGCAGAGTCATAATCTTTATGCAGACGAGGTGCTGCTTTGTTTCTGGAGGTCTTCTTGGTTTGTCGGGCTCTCAGCAGGACTTGTCTTCCTCTGACAGACTCTGGCTCTCTGTATTCAGGGGACCAGTGTGATATCACAGACAGATGGGGCAATTAACGCAAATGTTGAATAAGCTGAGTGGATGCTGTGGACTCTTTTCTCCAGCTTCATGAAAGCGGTCTTGGAAACTCTTGGAATTCCCAGACGGAGTCATTAAGTATGCCGCGAGCCCAGCAGAGCAGGAATCGCTGTCCTTCTTCTTTAACCTTTTCAGAAAAGGTTAAACCAATAGACTCGGCTAGAAAAGAGGAGCTTTCTTTGTGGGAGGACTGTACGAATCAGAGCAGAGATGTTCAGCTGCTGCTGCTGAAAACAAGTTAAATACATGCCGACATTTAACTCTGAGTTTCATGATGTGAGATGTCATTGTTTATTTACTGCTGATGTAAGATTTCTTCTTCCTATGTGTCTGGAGAAGTTGTATGCAAATCTGTGGTGACAGAAGATCCATGCATCAGTGGGAAGGACAGCAGTGATTACAGCTGGATAAAAATGTATGAGTCTGGGACAGTCTTAGAAATTAATAACACTGATTTTTTTGTCATATGTCTAGTTTAGTTAGTCTAATTTTCTAGGCTGGTAGTGTTCCTCGTAATTTGTCAACTGATGCAGGATGTTGGATTCTGCAGATGCTCTGTAACTGGTTTTGGCCGAATGCTTCAGTGATAGTTTTAATGTCATGATGTTGCTTGATGAAGCATTAACCAGCTGTTATTAATTAAAGAAAAGGCTCTTTGACATGCAGTCTAACTCTCCAAACCTCTGCTTAACATCACTTGAGTTTCCTGAGATTTAACACTCAGTAAAGCTGGGGGTTTTTTTCACACTCTGAAATTTGACATCTTTTTGGAAGAAAAATTCAAAACTGTACTGGGTAATTCTCATATCAAGGTGATGAAGCCAAAAAATTAAGTGAAAACAACATCAGAAAAATAAGATTGTGCGTTGAATGCTGCCTTTGATTCAGTAATGCAGCGTTGAGGGATCCAGGAGGCTAAATAAGTGGTGAATGATAATTATCTCGAGCCTGAAGCTTGAATATTAACTGCAGTTGTCATGTTTGTTTCCGAGTTAAGACACAAACAAAAGTTTGAGATAAAGCTTTGAATTTAAGTAATTCACTTCATTTTGGATCATGCTTTTCTGAGAAAAGTTACAGACTTGACGTCCTGCTGTGACTACCTGCTGAGCACCCGGACCACATTTTGGTTTTGGATTTGTCTAAGGCATGAATTTACAAAAGCTGCAAGTTTGCAGTGAAGTTAGGGAGATTACAGGTATGCAATTCATTTGTTCAACTAACCAGGTATCAAATTAGGTTAATCTCTGCCTAATCATGCTGGATGTTTAAGAGCTGCTTCACTTTGTTGAGCAGCAATCACTAACCCTCCCATAGTTTGAGTTGAGTTGGAGTTTGGTGTCGAATGCTGAAAACAGCTGCCTGATCAGATCCAAATCAGTAAAGCTGTGGGTCCTTAAATCAGAGTGATAAGTTATAAGACCTCAAATGATCCAGTAGATCTGAGAGAATAAAGAACCTGGTAATACTTCCTCTTTTGTCTCATCACTTTTTATGTAAAATCAAATAATTTGAGCCATTGTTGCTGAAATTTGTGATAACCAACACAAAGAAATGTCTATACACACTTTTGGTTTTTGTTACTACTTTATTTCTCAGACGTCATTACAGTAGAGGTAAAAACCTGGTTCTGTTTAACAGACTTGGTTCTGCATTTTCAAGAAACCTGCAAATTAAAAAAATTTAGCTCAACAATTCTGCTATCAAGTCTCATTGGCCCTATGAGGTTAGCTTTTATCTCGAGTCGAGTCATTCAAATCAATCACTTTGCACAAACACAAATCGCTTGTATGATAAAGTCTGTTTGTTTTGTTTTTTAAGTAATATTTTTTAGGCATTTTTTTCTGTATTGATAGGACAGCTGAAGAGAGACAAGAAACGTGGGGAGCAGAGAGCAGGGGAAGACATGCAGCAAATGGTCAGAGCTGAGAGTTGAACAAGCAACTTCTGCGATGAGGACCCAAGCCTCTGTATGTGGGGTGCGCTTAGACCGCTAGGCCACTGGTGCCCATAAAGTCTGTTAATTGAACTGAATTGTCAGCCAGCGTGTGTTAAACTACATAATAATGAATTCTGGAGGTCAATTTCATGCGATAAAGGCTGAACGTGCAAAGAGCTCTAAAGTTTGGCAACATTTTACCAAAGCAGAAGATAAAGAGAAAATGTAATGCAATATATGTTGCACATTTTTTTTTTTGGGAAAGAGGGGAGAAACAACCTGTGTGGCACTCAACTCTTTGGGTCTACCAAATCTGGCTGCTGCTATTCCTGAGACAATCATCCTCCTTGTCCGCTCAAAGAAGCTGAGATAATCCTGCCCAAACTTTAAAACAAGACCTGTTCACTCTTCAAATTAGTAATACAATGTTGAAATCCCGGTTGGCATTGGCAGGATTAAAGCTAGTAAGCTCACTAGACAAAGTGACATAAAGATACATCATGATGTGTTTAAGGTCGGGTCTGTAAATTGATTATTAGGCAAAAGTAAATAAACATCTTTATGTTGAGTTCGAATGGAACGTCAAGAAAAAGAAGACACTTAAATAAATTCAGCTCATTGGAGGAGAATTGTTTACAAATATAAGATAGATAATATACATATTTTTTAAAACATGTCTTCTCATCTGTAATATTTGATAAGTATGGATACTGCTTTGACAGAGACTCAGATCATTTAGGAGTCTAAGTTATGGTTTCAATATAATTTTGAGGGCAGCTTTAAATGACTGCATCTAGTTTTTACTTGAGACCATATGTTGCTTTAAGCCACTTCCTGCAGTGTCTTTCTGATCCCCCCTCTCAGGTGTGAGTGTCACTAAAACACCTTTTAAATCTACAGTGAGTCTAATATCCTCCTAACAGCAAACCTTCACTGGCTCTTAAAGGTGTTTATAGTGTCTTAAAAATCCTTCTGTGTGGATTACACTCTCTGTCACAGACGTGGTATGACTTCAGGTCATTGTTCCTCACTTCCACCCTGAGCCTCTCACCTGTCTCAGTGTTGAGTCCCTCTTCTGAGATGATGAGCAGCGTTATTACCACAATAACTGATCATGGCCTTTGTGCTTCTGCAAAGTTGGAGCAAAGAGGCGGAAACCCATCAGACTCAGCGCTCTGTCTCAGCTGCAGAGAGTCCTCGACTGAGATGAAACACGGGTCATATCACCGTCCCCATCAGTGATCAGTGGTGGAGGGTTTGAGATCGGAGACTTTCGCTCTGGCTGGGTGTCAATTTGTGAGATAACACAGAGGTGATTATGTACAAATTACTGAAATGGAAAATTTGTTTTTCACTCTGAGTTCTGCTTGTTAGGTTCCTTAATCACTGTGACAGCACACCTGTTCCCAGTCACTTCACCAACTGAGAGAGAGGTTACAGCGGGGATTTCATTACGCCTCACACAGAAGATAAAAGCAGAGAGAGGAGGAACAATCCTTCAGTCGGAGGAAATGTGAACAAAATTACAGAGGAGTGAGCAGAAAACATGAGCATGAATAAGGAAAGTGTTCACAGCCACCTGCTCTGCTGGAGGACACAAGTGTTTCAGAGGAAACCTTTCAATATTTTAACCAGAGCGTCTCAGTGTAGTGTGGAATAAACAGCAGAGCAAAATTAAGTCCCGCCCACTCCAGAGGGACAATTCATGACTCTCCACTGACTCTGATTTGGTGCCTTCTTTCCTATTCTATCTCTGAGTAAATGGTAGAAAAGTGCTGAAAAGATGCCCGGCGGTGGGACGCGATAACAACAGAGGAGAGAAGACACAACAAATTTTTAAAGATGCAAACATGGCTACAGAAAATTAGACGTGAGGTGTCACAGTTGAAGATCTATTGTTGTGGGTTACTCAGTAATCCTGCCAGACTGACTTAGAGCTGAGTTACTGGAGTCCTGGTTTTAAACTGTGTTAGGTTATTTTATGTTGATTCTATCAGATGATTAGTTATGTAAGTGTTTGAATTCTGGCCATCCAGTGGTATCAATCCTCCAAGAAAGTATGGTGAAAGGACGCTTAGATAAACTAACAATCAATATTTTTGTAGAGACAAAGACCGCTGAGTAATCCCAGGACACTCTGGAGACAAATAATTTCAGCTACCTATGTGGTATTGTTTGTATTTTAACATTTAGCTGCTCATTAAAGTGATCATTGTTTGTCCCTAAGGCGTGGATTTTAGATTCAGCTGTGTTGCTCTTTGTCTCTCTTTTTTAATTCAAAGTTACTGCTAATGAACAATTGGCTAAATTCTCTTCCAAAACACTGATTACCAAATGATAGCTTAGTCGCCAAAACCAGGCGTAACAGTCTCAAAGCACTCCTGTCGGGCTTGAGATGAATACTGAAAGCATAATTCTCTCACTTATCATGTGAACCATGTTGTGTCTGGATTTTATGCAAAGAGAAATAGTTTAAAGAATGGACGAAATCAGTGCTGCAAAGTAAACAGTCAACACAAACAGCAAAGTTACCATGTAACTAACTTCCTATCTTCAGCACAACTAACACTAACTTTACTTTCAAGGTCAAGTGTCTCGTCACTGTCCTTCTGGGACTAATAAAGTATTCTGAATCGGAATCACTGAGAATCAAGTTTACTTACACTACCAGTCAAAAGTTTGGACACACCTTCTCATTCAATAGTTTTTATTCATTTGAATTATTTTCAACATTGTAGATTAATACTGAAGACATCAAGACTATGAAATAATCTGGTTTTGCCATAATCTGGATTACAACAGTAGTCAAATAGGGCTATTCATTGTGTAGTAACCCTACCTCTGAACAACACAACTGATGGTCTCAAACACATTGAGAAGGCAAGTCATTCTACAAATGAGCTCTTAACAAGGCTCATGTTAATTAGAAACCATTCCAAGAGACCACTTCATGAAGCAGACTGAGAGAATACCAAGAGTGTGCAAAGCTGGAAAAAGGGGGCTACTTTACAGAATCTAAAATATAAAACATATTCTGCTTTGTTTAACACTTTTTTGTTCATTAAATAATTCCATATGTGTTCTTTCATAGTTTTGATGTCTTCAGTATTAATCTACAATTTTGAAAATAATTAAAATAAATACAAAACCTTGAATGAGAAGGTGTTTCCAAACTTCTGATTGGTGCTGTATGTTTGCAGAGATTAAGTGAAACATTAGAACAACTTCAACTTCGTGTGTGCAGTATTCCTCATCGTGTACATAATGGTCCTGGATGCTATCACCGTTCAGCTACAGTTGCAGCTTCTCATTTAACTAAACAAACATTGTGTCATGTTTATCAAACATATTCATCATCCCAAGACCCCTACGTCTTTTGTTTTTACAGATAACCTGAAAATAAACGTTTGAATAGGAAAGAAATGTGTAGGCATTTCCCACAAATTCCCATCACCTACCTTCTACCACTCGGCAATATCTTCCGCAAATTCGGCATACACTTCCACTGCTTCGCGGATGACACCCAGCTCTACCTCTCCAGCAAGCCCGACTCCACTCTCCCACCCTCCTCCCTCACCCTCTGCCTCTCTGAGATCAAGTCCTGGTTCACCTCCAACTTCCTTCAACTCAACAGCAATAAAACAGAACTCCTCCTTATAGGCACCAAATCCACCTTATCCAAAGCCGACAGTTTCTCCCTCTCCATCGACAGTTCAACAGTGTCCCCCTCCACCCAGAGTCTGGGTGTCATCCTCGACAGCTCACTTTCTTTCAACTCTCACATCAATAGCATAACCCGGTCTGCATATTTCCACCTCCGCAACATCAACCGTCTCCGCCCCTCTCTCACCCCTCACACCACTGCTATCCTGGTCCACAGTCTTGTCACCTCCCGTATCGATTATTGTAATTCACTCCTCTTCGGTGTCCCTCACAAATCCCTCCATAAACTTCAACTGGTCCAAAACTCTGCAGCCCGCATCATCACTAGAACCCCCTCCTTTCACCACATCACCCCCATCCTCCAGCAGCTCCACTGGCTACCGGTCAAACTCAGTATCAATTTCAAAATCCTCCTTTACACATTCAAGGCCGTCCACAACCTCTCCCCCCCGTATCTCTCTGATCTCCTCCACATCGTCACCCCCTCTCGCTCCCTCAGGTCTTCCTCCTCCCTCCACCTCTCTGTGCCCCCCGCCCGTCTCAGCACCATAGGGAGCAGAGCTTTCAGTCGCTCTGCTCCCCAACTCTGGAACTCACTCCCACCGGACATCCGAAACTCTGACTCACTACCCCTCTTCAAATCAAAACTCAAAACCCATCTGTTTCAAACTGCATTCCCCGCCTAATTTCCACTGCTTCATTTTTAACTTGGTGTTACTTTGCTTGTTGTTTTTCTTTATCTTATCGTGTTCTTTTATTTATTGTGTTTTTTATCTGTCTGTAAAGCGACCTTGAGTGCTTTGAAAGGCGCTTCTAAATAAAATGTATTATTATTATAAGAAGGGATAAAACGTCTGATACCAAACACGCTTTTCTTATCATGTTTGTTAAAGCTCCTGTGATGGGTTTTCAGCTGATTATTAAACAGACTGAAATTAAAACCTGGGCCTTTTTATGACGTACCAAAGCAGACAAGACCATGATTTTTAATGCTTGTAGCTGCTACAAAGGGTTCGACATGATGATCTGCAACTTCCCACAGCAACGATTGTCAGTGAGTGATATGTGATATGAATGCACGATGAGATATTTTTGTCAAGATAATACTTCCACATCTACAGGAAAATATCAGCAGAGAGATAAGACATACCAGTTTGTCCACAGGGGGCGCTAAGTATGTAGAAACAACAGGAGTGCCTCATAGGAGCTTTAAATTAAAGGTGTGATAGAACAGAAAGTGCATTGAAGTTGACATTGCTTTAAGTGTTATGTGTGTTCTTGGCTGGGCTTAGTGAACACAGACTGAAGTCAGGGCTGCATGGACATCAGCTGTGAAAAGCAAAACGCTGCAAAGTCTGTGATAGACAGAGTCCTATATCTGTCACTGACTCTCTCTTCCAGTCTTTTCCTCCCACGTCCCTGTGCGTCTGGTCCGTAAACATCGACTTTATCTCCCCGTTCTTTACCAAAGAGTCATTTGTCATAATATTATTGAAATGCAGCAGCAGAGCGACACCCGAGAGACCGAGGCCCTCGAGCTTCTCTAACAGCGGCAGGTGCTTCTCTCCTCAGATAAACTTTGTGTGAAGGCTGCAGAGAGAGAGAGAGAGAGAGAGAGAGAGAGAGAGAGAGAGAGAGAGAGAGAGAGAGAGAGAGAGAGAGAGAGAGAGAGAGAGATGGAGACAAACATACAATGAAGTTTAATTTATTTGCCCCTTTGAAGTTAATCAAACAGCTTTTCAACTTGTTTCTCTGTGAACTTGTACAACAGAAGCAAATAGATTTAGCCTTTTTGAAGTTTCTGATGGAATAAATGTTTTTGCTTTCAGCAGGCAGGAGATTTACAACATTTCAGCTCTGGTCTCTTTTACGTACTGTGAGGTTTATGCTGATATATCTAGTATGTACCAAGCTCCACGACTCCGTACTATATCCCCTTTCGGTTGTAATATGTGCAAAATGTAGTTTGGCATCTTGTTGCTGAATTATGTAAGGTCTTCCTGAAAAGGCATCATCTGGAGGGCATGTTGCTTTTAAACCTGTATCACTCATCATTAATGGAGCCTTCACAGATGTTTAAACTACTCATGCAATGGACACTTCTGCATCCCCATACCAGCATGGATGCTTGTTTTTGAACTGATAAGAAGCCGGGTGGTCCCTCTCTTCTTTAAATTGGACGATTCAGCATCCATGATTTCCAAAAAGAATGTCAAATTGTAATTCAAAAGATCACAGGACAGTTTTTGACTTCACCTCAGTCCATCTTAAATGGGCTCGGCTCAGAGGAGTCACTAAAGAGCCTCATGGATGCTAGCTAATACTCCAAACTTTACAACAATAGAACTCAAGTTTTAAAAAATGACCTTCCCATCACTGTGGTGATGTCAAGCTGCAGATGTAGCTTCATTTTGTTCATTAATAACTTCACAGACACATATTATACCTCAGATCTTTGATTACTGTGCAATAACTAACACCTTTAGTTTGGTTTCACTGATGTTACAACAATCCTCCCATCAGCACCTCACCATGCAGAGACACTAACTTGAGTGGCAGGTTCCTTTCCAACATCTTCACTCCTGCGCCTCTCTGTACTCTGACACCAAAGTTCACAGCAGAGCATCCAGTCAGAGCTCAGCCCAGCAGCAGAACACAGGGAAGGCAGAGCAGGTGAGGGAGGCATGAGGAATGTGAAACAGCAAGGTGTATATGAGCAGCCAACAATCAGAGGCCTGAGGATGAGGAGCAAAAGGATGAGATGGATATTGGTGTGTGTGATGGTGAACGAGCAGAGAGCAGTAAGGAGGTAACTGTTTCAGAGACTCAAGTGGAGAAAACTGTCCGAGGGGCGGTTGAGCGAGTGTAACCTTGCTTTGGGCGGCTCAGGGGGACACACGGACGAATTTTGATGAGATTGTGGAATTTAAAGTGAACTCAAAAGTCCATGAAAGCTAAAGTACGTTGTCCTTGTGTCGAAACGGTCTGTTGATCCGTGGCCTGTGTCAGTGGCACAACAGCCTGAAAGGGATTTACCAGTTTAGCATCTCATACAAGTGTTTTTAAAGGAATATTACAAAAAGGAGAGTGAAATATGAAATTCAATGTAAATGTTAGAGGTAAGAAAGCTTCTATTTACTCCTGTCTATCAATAATGGTCAACAAGTCCCATTTAAAGTGAAAGAATATGCACAGATCTCTAGCTTTGATTCACGTGAGGGATCAGATCAGACAGCTGCAAAGTTCTTGTTGACGTTCTGACCTCTGTGTGAAATCGTAGACCCCCTCCGCTCCACACTGTCCCCTCCTGAGCATGCATATCTGAGTGCTCTACATACACTGTATTGCTTTAAGTATACTTGATTATTAATTTAAAGGTGGATCTAATGGTTATCATGTAAGATTGGAGGGATAAGACAAAATGCACAGTCCCTCGTGACATCAAATACATCATCTGTAAAATTCTGGAGTACAGTTGAGTTTGCAGAAAATTCTCCAGGGCTGCCAGAGTTAGCGGTTCAATTTCCATCACCAACTCTAACATAATAATGCATGAAGTCATGGTGCTGTGAGGCAGCTGGGATAAAAGTATCAGCATGCAGTAACAGTGTACTGTACGCTCTGTGGGGAACCCTCATAAGCTGCAGACCTTCATGTTTCTGCATTATTCTGACTGAGAGGGCCGGACGGGTGCAGGGAGAGAATGATTTGTTCACACACGTCTCCCGGCCTGTCTCCCTGTGAGGGTGTTTCCAAGACTTGAAATGCATACAGGGATGATTTATGTACACAGTCTGAATGGATGGATGCATGAAGCTCTATCGTATATCTTAGAGGAGCAATCCCAGAATTTGAGAGATCTGGGAGCAGGCTGTTGTAATTCCTTCTAAATCTAAACGTGTCTTTTTATCAGAATGTTGAATTCAAGAAACTTAACAAGGACATTTTTCTTGCTGCATTCAAAGGTTCTTTTTGCGGATTCTGAGCAATTGAGTACTTGTTTTTAAATTTTTATATCTAAAAAGTATGTTTATCTGGACTTGTGGCTCTTAATAAGTCGAATGAGATACTCTGACTTAAAATTAGACAAATGTACTTACTTACTTATTTGAGTTCTACGGGCAAACAACTTCAAAACTTTATGCCTCCAGACTCCAAAACAGACCTTGTTGATAAAGAAATCAGAAGTTTCCTCTAAAATTGTGTTGTTCTTTGAAAACTACAGACAACAGATTGCTGATAGCATGAAGTGCAGTTTAATATGTTCAACAATGCGTGATCAATAGTTAAAGAAAACCCATTCAGTTCAGAAATTTTCCCAATGCCAAACATTTTTGATAAACTTACTTTTCCTTTTAGTTTCAGAATAGAGGTAGAGAAATCCTTTCACAGACCCTTTAAACTTTTTAATGAATGTTCTGCCTCTCAATTGAAAAACCTTTTTAGCGTCTGAATGAAAACATTAAAAAATCAGGATCACTGCAAAGACATGCCGGTGCAAGGTCCCCAATAGATCCCCAATATTCTACCAACTCTGTTTTAGTTTCATCCTGTTTGCAGCCAATATTTCAATCATAAGTATTTTGGTGCTGGTGCATTTAGGAGAGTTTCCTGTCACTGTTTAATAAAGTCATGTCCCTTTTTTTTGGAGATTTAAATTTTCTGAAAAGTCATTTCACAAAGATGGACAAAAAAAGTTTAAGAGGAAGGAAATATCTCCGAAGCCCTCAAAGTTGCCCTTGGCGATAAGTTCGCTGCCACTCTGACTGAGGGTTATGTTAAACTGTATCACTCGTGTCAAATCTCCGATACCCCTCGACATGCTGACTGTAATTAGTTCCAAGATTAATCCGCACAGCATGGTTGAATGTGGCCGTCTCCCATCGTGCTCGTGAAATAAAGGCTGGCACGGATAATCAAATAATAGGTGAATATCAATGAATGGACCAAATCACTTCAGTCCCCAGCTCCCTTATGCAATTATTTCCTATTCACATTAATTATTGCTAACAGATGACATTAATGACTTTGAGAGGAAGCTGGCCGTGGCAGCCCTGCAAACGATCAATGCTGTTTTAAATGGGGTCACAACACTTGGCACCTTTGGGTGTGTATGATTGGAAATGGCACCGAGTCCAAAAGTGTCTGAGGCCTGTGCCAGTTAACAGTGCAAGCAGTTTTCACCACAAGGATTCAGTCACAGGACAGATTCTGCACAAAGAAAAGGAAGTAGAGATACAAAAGGCTGGTCTTCATCGTGTTAGCATGACAAAAAGTCACACCGCCACTGAGGTCAGTGTTAGTCACAGTTAGAAACATGTCATCAATCAATGTATTTCCACCAGTGATTTAACTCTTTTTAACCCTGCTGGTATCTATTGAGTGCTCAGAGTCAGCAGATGCTCAGGTTGAGGTGTTGAAAAAAGTATTTAAAGGAAAAAGTGGTATCGTCACATCTGTATTGATTACGTATTTCTTTTACAGGAGGTCCAAAGGAATGGAAAGGCTGGTATCCCTGCAGGAAGGTGGCCCAGCCTGCTGAGTCTCACATGCCCTCGCAGCAGTGGCAGCGGCAGTGGCAGTGAGCTGTCATTATCCAGTGCTTGCAGTGAGTACTCCAGTGGCTCCCACACTTGGGCAGAGGGACGTGGATTCTCCAAGCAGGTGAGTTTTCTTCATGTTCCTTTAATGTTAGTATAAGGAATCATCAAAGTAGAGTTCTTGGTAACATAAATGTGTTATTTAGATGTGTCACTTCAATGACTGTAAATATCTCTTTATGCACAGTGTGCAAGCCGGGACAAACGGATGAGTACGGGTTCAGTGTCCAGCAATAATTCAGCACCCATGGAGCAGACAGAACTGGGGTGGAAGGAAGGACACATACTGAAAGGTCTGAAGCGTCTCCAAACGAGCTCTAAAGAGGCCTCGATTGCACCGGTACCACACTGCAAAGACTGCATGACTTTCAACGAGGGTATATACTCACTAGGTGTAAAGTGTGGCCAACAAGGGAGCACAACCAAACAGGTACCTCCTACCAGCACACCTGTCAAAGCCGGAGTGGGGATCGCCCTGGACTCTGATTATGCTGAGGATGATTCACCTAAAATACAAAGAACTGAATCCACTGAAACAAAAGAGCTTCTTTCCTTGGAGAAGTTGGAAGTCACAAGAGATGATGACAACAATTTTCAAGAAGATCCCATAAAACTTGCAAGGGATTCTGGTCTTTTCCCCTCGCCTGTTGCAGACAACTTCTTCTTTTTGGAAGGCCCAACAGTTAAACCTGGTGTGAGCCCGACAGAGAGCCTCACACACCTGGAGGATAAAAAGGACTCACTTGATAAACACAAGTCTTCAAGCCTGAAGTTAAGTGACAAAAACAATAACCAGGAGAGGTCTACTGACCGTAAATCCAGGCTTGATCAGGTCAAGAGACAAGAGGGCAGATTTTCAGCCAAGCAGGCCGAAGCAGGTACTAGCGATCTGAGTTCAACCATTCAGAATTGTGCAACAAGAGCTCTGAGCTGCATGAGTGCAGCCAGACAGCGCAGCTCCTCCATGGAGGTTCCTCACTGCAGGGATCAGGCGATTCAAGCAGGAGGTGAAAACCAGAATCACACAATCTCAGAATCTCCTCAGAGGAAGCTCAAACATCAGCCTTGTGACTCAGCAAGAAAAGCTTTCATTCTGCGGAGCAAGAGTGCAGACGCAGGACAGGAGCAACCCAAGCACACACATTCTCCTCTCCACCAAAAGCTTATCAAGGGTCACAGGCCCAAAGGACAGTCAAACGCACCTGTGCACAGTGTCCCCAGCAAAAGGTCGACTCTCAGTAAAACACATGGATCCAGCAAGGGAGCTCTTCCTAAAGCTGAGAAAGATGAGGACATATCATTATCAGCAAGTTCCAAGTCTCTGAAGAGTGTGCAGCAGTGCTCTCCCCTTGCTTCTCCTGTAAAACATTCAAAGATATTCAAACCTCCAGGAATCAATGAATGCTCCAAGAGCCCAACCAAACTACCTTTACAAGTGACCAGACCTCAATCAAGCAACGACGCCACAGAAGAAGGCATCTATGACAACTTGCCGTGCTCTCCGCGAAAACAACGCCGCCAAGACCAGCAATGTGATGTTTCTCGTCCAGAGCCAAGGTCCCCGTCTCCACCGCTACCTCCCGGTCGAACTACTTCTCTGGTTCTCAGACCTGGTTGTGACAGCTTACCCACAGCACACACATCTGCAGGACAGATTCAAAGCTCTACTACTGAGAAGACATCAAGCAGCACCAAGCTACAATCAAATCCGTTTCCTTCTACTCTTCAGCCTCAAAAATTCAATGAAAATCTACATGGCCCAGAAATGGGTGCTGAAAGTCTACCACTGAAAGATGTCTCTGCAAAGGGTTACCACACCGGCTCCGCTAAGATACAAGTTCCAGTTCAAGAGTCACAAGCTCCAGAGTCAGTCCAGTCAACTATGGACAGATGTGTTACTTGTCACTATGAAAATGGTCCTCCCCTGCCGAGTCAGAGCATCCTACAGAGATCCCAGCAGAGCATCAGTGAGCCTAAGCTTTCAGAAGTCCTGCCTCAGGCCTATTCTAATGTTTACTACCATGGGATTGTGAATAATCTTCAGAGCTCCACCTCCAGAGCTGTAAAAATGGCTCATCCAGGAAATGCAAAATCTCATGAGGTGATCCCAGGACAAGACAGCAACACCTTTCTTCTTTTTGGAAGACAGAGCAAAGATGATTCACACCCTGCTCCAAAAAGTATCCAGACCTTCCAGACTTTCACGTGTGATCCTCAGATGATGCACGACTGTGGCCCTCATGACAAAGCCCGCAGAAAGATTGAGACCCGCTGTAACTCGCTGGACTCTGAGCCCCCAGTTCAGCCTGTCCCGTCAGACAGTGGTGTGATGTTAGATTGGGGATTTGATGAGGAAGGCTGGCTGTTCAAACGCTCTGTGTCTGTGTCAACCAGGCCTCCTCTGAAGCCAGTGATGGGCATGAACGGGGCCAAGGCTCGTAGTCAGAGCTTTGGTGCTCGCTACATGGACAGACCGAGCTTCAACAGATCTGGAAAGGTCCGCACCCAGATCAAAACCCACTCAGGGAGCTCCTTGAACTCTCTCAATGATGTCCTTCCTGGAAGTATGAGTTGCTCCAGTAGCTACCATTGCCCAATGAACCGATCCCTTCTGAACAACTTCCTGATTGAAGAGGGTCTGGTGGTTCCCTCACATTTGGGGTCCTCTAGCGAAAGACTACAAAGTCTTAAACTCCAGCGAGAACAAGCCAGGCGCCTTCAGATTGAGCAACAGTTTTCAAGCGCCTTCGGTGAGCCAGTTTCTGAAGAGCCAGAGAGACAGAGCACCATAACCACAATCGAAGAGAAAGTGATGCTGGGAATAGAGGAGAACTTGCACAAGTCTCAGGAACAGGAGAGAAGCGTTGAAGTGAAGCAAAAGTCTGGGTCAAGCTTAGCTAATTGGTTTGGTTTTCGTAAGAGCAAGCTTCCTGCTCCAAGCAGCAAAAAGACGGAACCACCAAAAGTGAAGGAGGAAAAGAGAGAGCAGAAGATTACATCACTTCTTGGAGGAAAGCAGACGAAGTCAGACAAAAAGAGGGACAGAAGAAAAAGTGATGGAAAAGACTGGTAGGAAATCTTTTTTTCTCTGCTGCATTTAAAACAATTCCTGCACTTTTAAGATCCTCACTGTCATTGAAATTTCATCCCAACATCAAACCTTCAGTGCCTCTTCCAACAGATTTCATCATAACTCACTGCCAATGAATAATTTGACTGCCTCAGATGACTTTGTTCTTTTTTACCGAGTAGTCTAAGACAAATCTGTCAGTGTCCTGAGACCGATGGAGAAACATTTTAGGAAGAGGTTAGCTTCCAGTTTTTGATAGATACAGGACAATTTATCAGTCCAGTCACCCACAGCACATTGAGTCAATAACAGACTGTTTCAGTTTGTTGTGGTTTGTTGACAAACGGTTTTCTTTCAGCTCTGTGGGGAGACGAGAGTCTCATGATGCAGTGCGGGCGTGCATCTCAATGCCCTGTCCAGGAATTTCCCTGAGTGAGATGCAAGGACACACTGAAGCTATCGGAGACCCTAAGGTAAATAAAATGATGTCCTCAATCAAAACAGGAAGTTATGTGATTGGCATGCAGCTATGTTTGGATTTAGATGCAGAAATGTCTTCAGTCCACAGTGTGTGCAGCATGTTTGTGTCGTGACAGTTCTGTAAAGGCTCCATAAAGAGAAACTAAAAACAAAACAATAAGAAGCTGACAGAAAGTGATGTTATTAAACAACCGTATAAATGATAAAGTTGGACCAAATTAAAAACAGAAAACACAATTACATGACTGTCTTAATGAGCAAGGTGCTTCAGGCTAATTTTACTGACTGTCCCTCAAATTCTGTTTCTCATAGTTTCATCACTCCGGCCTTCATTATCAACCTTTAAATTTATCCCTGTGCTCATAACTTTACCCTTGAAGCAAATTTATTCAGCCAAAGGAGGTATCAAAAATTCAACAAGTGATTGCATCAAATGTTCAGAAGTATCAGGCAGACACTTTGTTGTTGAAAATGTTTGTTTTTTTTATGTAAAGTTTGAAACTGGTAACACCTTCAGTAGGGCTGCTCACATAAAACCTGACATCTCTCCTCTTAAACCTGAAAAACATGAGCATGTAGAGCACAAACAGAGCCATGCACTGGTCTAAAGAAAACAGTGATCTTAATGGTGTTAATGAGAAAGACACTGAGGGTGAATAAAGGCAGAGACAAAGGCCCATAAGCAGGATATAGAGAGGATTCATTAAAGAGTCTCATTACGACTCTGACTCAGTCAAGGTCAGGTGTTTACAGTCAACATGAGCCACACAGGGATTATATCTTTTGTTTGAAAAGGCACTGTAGAAAGAGTAAGCAATGACACAGCACATGAGACAAACCATTAAACCACATGAAGGTAACTTTGTGTCTGCACAAACTCAAAGATGCAGATGATGAACCTGAGAGCTGATGGAGAAAATGGATCCACTGTGAAGACACCCAACCAGGAGGCTGTAATAGGTGAGATTTTTTATCACCTGTTTTGTGATTGATTCTGCATTTTCTTGCGGGAACTGCATAAAGAAAGGTTCCCACTTTAAAGGGATAGTTCACCTCTTTTGAAGTGGGGTTGTTTGAGGTCAACAGTTTTCTGTCCTGGTCAGCTTGGCCCCTTTGTTGAAGCTAAGCTATCAACCGCTGCAGACAGGTCAACACTAAGAAGTGATTCATCCTATTTTAAGAAAGTCTGACCCAGACATTAATGTCTGTGTAAGAAAATGTCAGCGCTTCACTCTGCTGTCAAAGAGCACGTTTGTTTTTGCACTGTTCACAGCCGTGACATGTGTTCTTCCACCTGCAGAGCACTGATCAGCTGGTCAGGTCTATAATGTACAAGTCACTCAGCACACTGATGTATTATGAATGTTGATGTTTTTGCATAGAAGTTTGAGATGATTCTAAGCAACCAATACTAATCATTGGGATGCTGACACAGTAATGTGTAGAGTTTGTTATTTCAGCTCAGTGTTTCCCTTCAACAGCTGACAGTGTATTTCGATTAAGGTACATATCCTGCAGATCATGGGTTTTGCTGTAATGCATAAAAAAAATTAAAATGTGAGCCAAAAGCTTACTTTGAAGATGCACCTCCTTCTGAAAATTGAAGAAAGCGGATAAAACAGCAGTAGAACTCTGGATGGTGAGTGATACAGACTGCAGTCGTATGTGAGCCGCTGGTTTCCTCTGATTCAGTAAAGGTCCTGAAGTACTGTTGTTATTAAGTCCCACTCCTGACAGCAGGAGCTCTCTGGGTTCATTGGCTCACTGTTTGCACACCCGCACCACCAGGTAACTTAAGATCTCTCTGCTGTCCAGTTAGCTCAGAACTTTCTCCCCTCTCTCCTTCCTTTGAGTTTCATTCATCCTCTGTAAAATCTGGCTCATAAAGGTGTCCTCTGTGTCCACAGTAAACACCATGTCATCGTTGTTACTGTTGTAACTTTGACGCAGTCTCAATTTTTAGTTCGGGTCTGCTGGCTTCAAAAAAGAGAGACAAAATACAACCAAACAGCTGATCAGTGTGCCATAGGCATTGGAACAAGCATGTGTGATGCGCCCATGTCCAATGCAAAGACAAATGGGCTTGATGGTAAAGTAAAGTGTACGCTGACACTTAATTTAGTGTTTGGGTCTGCAGAGGTTGATCAGCTTCCATTTTGAACAGTTTCTCAACAAAGGGGCTAAGCTGACCAGCATCAACTGTGGCCAACACAATAACTATTGACTAGTACCTCACACAACCCCACCTCCAAAACACACTGTCCCTTTAATCTTGGTGACTGTGAAACTGAACCTAGGCTACTTAGCAGCATTGTTTGCTGTGTGGATGTAAGCATGCAAGCCTGAAGGTCTTGTCTGTGTTTACCATTTTACAGTTTGCAGACAGAAGTGAAGACCAAATATGACAGATGTGTGTAAGTCATAAACATGATGAATTTGCTGTCTGCAGTCAAACAAAAAGGCAAAATGCTGGATTTTGTCAGTGTGTGCTTCTCTGCCATGTTTCCGTTCTCTCTATGTTTTTCTTCTTCCTCTGCATTTCTTTGTTGTTTTCGGTGGTGATTATAATCAGAACCATTTCACCATGGTTATGTCTCACGCAGCGTTTACACTTTGATGGTGATATTGTAAATAGCCTTGACCGCTCATCTTCACAGACCCATGCACTGAAAATTTGCATGCACAGACTCATCCCATCAGGATGAACCTGTTCATCCATACGGCAGCCCGGGCTTCCTCCTGGATAGGCTTAGTGGAAAAATGGACACACTGATTTTGAACTCATTGACGTCCCCTTCACACATGAACTCCTGACATTTTGAAAATAACTTTAGGACACTCAGGGCCTGATATTTTCTGGAATTGGCTTTGAAATGTGAACCTCTCAGCAGGAGATTGTCTGCATCAGATGCACTATGTTTTGATAATTGAAGGGGCAGCTTGGGAGCGTGCAGGAGGATGAGAAGGGATTAGTAATAATGGCGACTTTTTCTGGGTTAATCAAGTAAAGGTATATCTCCTCAATTCAAACACAACAGTAGAAATCATAATAAAGACTAAAGAGGTGAGCAGTAAAGAGTTTGAACCAAATAATCTTGCCTAGTGTGAACAGCATAATCACTCAGCCCACTTGCTCATAGTGAGGACAGACAAAAGTCCCTTTGAAGTCCAGCTGAAGAGATTTAGCCGTGTCCGTTCACACATACAGCAGAATCTGAAAAACATTTGGTGTGTTTTAAGAATATCATGCTGTGAGATATTGAGTTAAATGTGGACCACAGTGCTGCAGGGAGATGGACTGGGTTGACCTTGCATTGACCTTCATCAGAGCTTAGCCTGTCCATGTTTTTAAAATTCCTGCAGCTACGTAAATCAGTAACTTATAAACAGATTTGGGAAAGGCTTGGACATTAAAATACAGCTTCACATCTCATATCTCTATAATGTGCATGTCTTTTGTACTTGATGTGCACTTAGTCTGCAGGGATTGAGGCAAGGCAAGGCAAGGCAAGGCAACTTTATTTGTATAGCACATTTCATACACAAGGGCAACTCAATGTGCTTTACATTAAAACATTAAAAGCATTGGAAACATTCAGAAAAGCATAAAAGAGCACAATTAAAATGACAAATATAATAAAACAAAAAAGAAAAGGAAAATTAGAAATATATTAAAAATTACATTAAAATTTTAATTTAAAGTGAGTTAAAATGAGCTAAGATAGGAAGGCAGTGGCAAATAAAAGTCTTATTTAAAAGAGGTGAGAGTTGGAGCAGACCTACAGCTTTCAGGGAGTGTGTTCCAGATATGTGGTGCATAATGACTAAACGCTGCTTCACCATGTTTCGTTCTGACTCTTGGTATTGAAAGCAGACCAGTACCTGATGACCTTAGAGGTCGAGGTGGTTCATAAAGTAGCAGGGCTTGCCTTCCAACTAGCAAAACTTTAGCTCTTCCAGGTTGCCGTGTGACGAATGACACCCATCCCCATTTGTGCACCATGGCTGGATTCAATCACACCAACACCCCGAACATTTTTCACTTTTAGTGTTTATCTGTGTTGAGCCAGACGTCTCTCCATTTTGAGTACAGCTGATTGTAGAGATAGGATGTATAGTCTGCACTATATGTTATTTTACTTTTTCAGGCACTAAAATTCAATAGAAAGCCATACATTATGATGTCGCTGATAATCTCTTTTAATATGTAGATCATGACGGCGCAATGCTTAGTATGAGTATATTCTGGTTATTAGCAGCACTTTGTCTCGGTGCAGGTTAACATCGTGGCTACACGTACTGACCAGTCCCAAATCAAACATTCTGCATATTGTTTACTTAAAAAGCTAGTCCTGCAGCATGTGTGCACCTTGCTGCTGCAGGTGAAGGTGTTTTCATTTTGAATCTAATGGTAAAGATGAGTCAGCCAGAGATCGACTATCCCATCAAGATCAGTTCTAGCTAACCTCACGTGTAAACAGTATGTAACAGCTGTTTGACGATGTGATTCACATGCTTCAAACTATCATCAGTTTTGGTTCAGGTCCGAAACTTTGAGTATCTTGAATATGTCAAAACACCGGAGCTCTGTGTGGCTCGATCGACATGCCGATCAATGACACTTCAGTTCAGATGTGATCTCTCTAGCTCGCTGCAACCCACACACAGAAACATTTTCCACTCCGTACCTTGTTAAAGCTAAAGGTGGCAGAGGGATGGAGAGTGGGCGAGCCGGGGGGAGAAACTTGGCAGGAAGTAAAACTTTATTTGGACCTTACTTCAGGGCGGTCACTTTGCTAAATTAAAAACAGCAGCAGATAAAAGTCTCCACATCACTTAGGTAGAGGACTGGCGACACACCTTACTGAAATTTCATTGACCAGTGTGACACCGTCGGCGAGCCACCGCAAATATCAAGCATGTTTGATACGGTTGGAGTCCTGCCCTCAGGGGTTAATCACCTCATTAAAATTTCAGCAGAGCAGCAGCAAAGCACGCTCATCCGAGCCACAACTGAGTCAATTAACTTTGCCTTCAGCTCTGAGCTGCATCGTAGCATCCAGACTCATTTGGCCCTCTGTTTTAAAGTTGACAAAGCACTTTTTGTTCTCCATCATCAGAATGACAAACAAAAACAAGGAAATTTAAGCTCAACCAAAATTAAATGATAACTCTAGTGCCACACTTTAATGTAGAAAAACACATTTTTAAAACCCTTTGGTTCTGAGTTTGGTGGGGTTTTAACTTTTTATGACCTTTTTAAAACTTTTTCCTAATCTTAAGTTTTAATTTGGAAGGTGAGCATGAATTTATGTTTTCACAAAGTGTACGTCTCCTTTGAAAGCTCAATGATGTTTGTTTAATTGTTGAAGAAAAGAAGACATATTTTAATATTTCTTCACTTCTAATGATTGTAACCTCTGCTGTTGGTGGAATTTTTTCTTTTTCACAGCGACAGAGAAGCTTTTTTTTTATGCAACAAGTACCACGCTTTTTTCTTTTACTTCTACTACTCAACTCTGTAGAGATCAGCAGCCTAGAGATGCTCTCACCAGCTCTGCTGGCATTGCCTTGATTGTAGGACAGGATGTTGCTCCACTTGACCCTCTCAGAGATGGTTAGGGTCCAGAAGCTCCTCTGGCTGCTCTCACATCTGTGCCCGCTAACTGTCGTTATTTCCCCACTCTCAAGACCAGCCTGAGACCACAATGACGTTTTTACCACAGTGTCAACAGGCAGAGAGGGAAGGTGAAAGACTCTTTTATAAGATAAGATATTACTTAATTGATCCCAGTGGGGAAATTCAGTTGTTGCAGCAACCCAGACATAAGTACAATCAAGAATACGTTTAAATAAGTCAAATTAAATAAGTAAAAATAAATATAGATGAATAAAATATACCAGATTTAAGATATATACAAATGTTACAAATGTTTTAAATAGTGGTAATTACAGGCAGTATTAAAAATGATTCAGTAGTGACCGGATGACATGGTGTGATTATGGTTTGGTTATGACAGATTAAGCAATATAATAAATAAATATGGGTATATAATATGACTGAGAGAATAGTATAAAAAGAGAATAATAAAAATGTACTATATAATAGTAGAATTTTACTTTTACTTTGTACAGTTTTTTATAGTTTTATGCTGATTGATTTAATATGAAGTGTGATCAGGTTTTCCCTGGCTTCACTTTTGCTGTTGAGAAATTAAGTATTTAAAACAGCTTGGTGATATTCATTTTTAAATAAACCAACATTTTAACTCTGGAACAGTAGATAACTCATCATTTGGTGGAACAAGCCTGCTCTCATGACTCATTGGTCTCATACCCTGATGGTTGGTGTTGTTATGCCACTCTTAATAAATAAATTCAAGTAGCTCGGCTTTGTATGCTTGCTTTTCTGTGTTTAAATTCAACAAACACTGAAACTAAATTTCTTCCATGAATGTAGAGGTACTGATAACACATATCCACATGCACTTTATTGTTATCATATTAAACTTGTACATATCATATCCTGTGTTTTCATATACTAGAATAAGATCATTAGCACAGAGTTGTCTTGTGACATCGAGCTCGTATTGATCAAGCGCAGTGGAGTCGAGAGAAGACACGAGGAGGACAAAAACACCAGCGTTCATGTTAAAGGCTTGTTGAAACCAATCAATGGCGAGGCGCTCTGCTTCTGTCTTTCCAGAGAAGGCCGTGTCACAGCAGTTCTTGTTAACTTCAACTTAAGAACAAACCGATCGATCATGTCTGTTCTATGTCCTCTCTATTCGATAATTTGTTCTTGTTTACAACGAGATAAAAATAACCATTTTCATCTTAAGTGCTGCTTCACTGACAGACAAAGACACTTATGGAAGCTGCCTCAGTCATATAACTGCTATGTGAATGTGTTCATTAATGCTTCTTTGCTGACTAACTTCTAGTATAACGTGATTCGTTAGTTTACATAAAGACAAGTATAGATGCATTTTGTTCCACTTCTCATAGAAATTGAGCTCTGTAGCTGATAAAAGAAACACAGAAAGTCAGGAAAACAAGCTTGTAGAAGCTCTGAACAGGGGTGTAAATTCTCCTGTGTGCATGTCTTAATTAATAAAAGGGAGCAGCTGCTGCCTGTGCTGCAGTGTTTGATTGCCTTCAGGTTCCTGCTACTGGGTTCATATTAAAAACACGAGCCTGCATGGCAACAGCTCGAGGAAATCTCTGCTTACTTTGGTTTTGTGTTCACTGGATGGACGGCTGTTTGAAAGATGGATAGAAACGCAGCTGAACTGAAGTGAAAGTGATAGATGTACACTACCAGTCAAAAGTTTGGACACGCCTTCTCATTCAATGGTTTTTATTTATTTTAATTATTTTCAACATTGTAGATTAATACTGAAGACATCAAAACTATGAAAGAATCTGGTTTTGCCATAATCTGGGTTACAACTACTCAAATAGGGCTATCCATTGTGTACTAACCCTACCTCTGAACAACACAACTGATGGTCTCAAATACATTAAGAAGGCACGTCTTTCTACAAATGAGCTCTTGACAAGGCTCATGTTAATTATACCATTCCAGGAGACCACTTCATGAAGCAGACTGAGAGAATACCAAGAGTGTGCAAAGCTGCCATGAAGAAAAAACTTTACAGAATCTAAAATATAAAACATATTCTGCTTTGTTTAACACTTTTTTGTTAATTAAATAATTCCATATATGTTCTTTCATAGTTTTGATGTCTTCAGTTTTAATCTACAGTGTTAAAATAAAAAAAATAAATACAAACCCTTGAATGAGAAGGTGTTTCCAAACTTTTAACTGGTGGTGTATCTCTTTGGTGATATGTAAATATGTAAGTACTGTTTTCTGAAAAAACTATCCTCTTTTAACAGCCAAACATCACTTACTAATTATTTTTGCTTAGTAAATGATCGAAGACTGTCTCAGCAGCGTGCTATGATAGCCTCTAGCGCCATCTCCCCCCTGGCTGTGGTTTTCAGTCATTCGAAATAAAACTTTGAAACACTCAGATTTCTTTCTGATGGTCTTGTTTGCCTTTGTAGATCACACAGAGGTCTCTGGATTAATTTATGTTTGTATTAACTAGTGAAAACTCCTTACAGAAGCTTTACTACTAAAGCTCAGAATAAAACACACAAAAGAACGGTGTGTTTGATCAATCTGGGCTCACAGAAGTTTATGAAAGACTCACAGTAAACAATCATGAACACTGACACTTTTCTGTTTCAGTCAGCACAAATCTGAATATGTCAACAAACATATTTCAAGTGGAAATTTATTTTGTGCCCGTGATATGAAAGCTCATTTGTCCTTCAAGCTGTGTGATATGTCTGATATATTGTTGATAATAAATACACATCTGAGGTGTATTTAAAGATCATGTCATGAGCCATTCTGTGCATTTCATATCCACAGTGTGATCGATGCATGCTCGGTGTAAACACATCCACTCAACAGCATCTGTAAAAAGCAGTGGTTCAAGTGGACTTTATCACATCAATGATGCATTAAAAAACATCATCCTGCCTCCTTCTTAGCTGGAATAAGACAGTAGGGAACCAGCAGTTGTGTTTTTTGACTCAAAGAAGAAACAATCAACAAATTAAAGAGTGCAAAAAAAGAAGAACAGACTAACCATCTGTTGCTTTGAAAAGAGCGTATAACAAGACGAGGATCATCTGCTTAGAAGAGCCGAACAGAGAGGATAATGTGGCAGGAATAACAAGGAGGCATGAGGGGAACAATCAAATGATGCAGCAGAGAAAATCTATTATTATTAATCGGTAAAGCTGCCTTCATTGGATAGTTAAAGCTTTTACTGATTCACATCCTCAGTTATGATTTTTGAACACTTGATCCATCAGAAGGAGAAATAGTTTGTTCTCTAAGAGAAAGATTTTCAGCCTGACTTTGCTTAGAGACTTTGGTTAAGAGCTACAGAGCAGAATAGATATATTTTCTAGGTTTCTTCAGCTCCACTTCAACCATGGTTACCCTGTTGTTTCCTCCTGTTGTGCTCCGTCTTCTTCTCCTCCTGCTCCCCTGAGCCACTTCAACTGTTCTCCTTGTGCCGCAGGCTCCGGCTGCAAGATGCGAACGTTGGACAGTGGAATTGGGACCATCCCCCTTCCTGAATCCTGTTCCTTCTTCTCCTCCATCCTGCACTTCCTTCCTAAATCCTCCTCTACCCCAGAGCCGTCCCTCAGTCCTCCCAGTGTTCCCGGTTCCTCCAGCGAGGACGTGTCTCCTTCCCCGTTACCCCGGTGGAGAATCCCCTCCAGCTTTAAGGACAGCAGCCTCACAGGGGTGCCGAGCTCCCTGTCCGACTCCTCTGTGACCCATATCCAGTCAGTGCCTTTCCCCACTGTGGCCTTCCTTCAGCCCATTCAACCCCAGTGTGAACCCTTCATGACCTCTGCCAGTGTGTGTGAGACCCAGAACAGGCTGCCCAGACCACCACCAGGTACGGTAACGACACAAATGCTCCAGACAGAAGCATGACGTGTTGGCTTCAGAAGTAAAGATGATGCTTGATGGATTTTCATCCTTTAAGAAACATGGATTTATTTTGTCTCATGCAAGAAAACGTTTGAGCTAAACTGTCTCGCTTCTGTATGTAAAGTTTGAATGAAGTGTAAGTCAGGTTCAGCAAACTCTCTTCATCACACAAAGGAAGCTTCAACTTGAGAGACGAGGAAACATAATCAAGGAGAGTTTGATATAAAGAAATAATGAAGTGGGCATGCAAAAGACATAGAAGAGATACGCATTTTGTTATACTCATGAGACTTTGAAGATGCAAACCGTGGAATCAAGGCAAGGCAAGTTTATTTATAAAGCACCATTCATACAAGAACAATTCAAAGTGCTTAACAGAGTTAAAAACAAAACAAAAACCAGAAAAGTTAGGGTATTTGTACCTGCTGTTTATTATTGTCTTGGTCCTTCAAATACCTTTAAACATCTTTAAAATGCAACTCACTGCAAAGATTTGAAAGGATAAGAAGAAATAAGAAATAAGCCTTATAAGTCCATCATACACAGTTGCTGTAGTGGTTAGTGTAGGGAATGAGGTCCTAAATTAAAAACGCTCAAATTTATGTAATTTTACAAAATTCATCAAGAATTGCTTTCTGCATAAACTGCAATTAAAAGCTTGAGATTTAAAAAAATTGGGAAGCGCAGTCAAAATTACCAGGGCCTTCCAAGCTCCATGCACACAGAGGCACACATTATGTAACTATGGATGCAAACACAGGACCAATCAGATCACTACGTTTGCATTTTGCACAGTTTTAGCCAGAAGACACCCCAACTTGAGCACATTAGAATATGTTTAGTCCAAGATTACTGCCTGAAGATTAAAGTCAACGAATAACTAAAACATGCAGCTTATTAGCTTTCCACTGTTAAACTGACATGATACGACAGACTGTTATCAGCTACTGCAATAGCCGATTACTTGAATCCGAGATTTTTTTTCATCAGGCTGATATTCATCAATTGAACAATACTGATACTCATACTGATTTATCAGATCAATTCAGTGTGATGCTGATGCATTAAGGTTGCTATCTTCTTTAAGGTCAGGCATTGACAGGTGTAATTGTGCTGCCTCTAAAACAGGATATAAAATATCTGCTTCACATGAATGGGCTGTTTGATGTGAAGAAATGTGCTGTTTGAGCCTCAGTACAGGTGGGGAATCTTTCTGACATCTGCCAGCTTCCTGCTGTTAGTAAAAAGAACAGCCAATGACTGCTGTGCTCGGGTTATTCTTCACTCATTCACCTTTTCTTGAGAGCATTTCAAGGACATGTTGGAGCTTCATTCACATGACAAAATACATTCACCAATGAGTCAATCTGTGTAAGTGCAATAGAAGAAACACATTTCTATATATATATCTGTGTTTAATAGAGTACTGAAAGCAGCAGTGATCAGAGTGTGTCATTGCAGTAACCTCAGTGTTTATCTCCACACCGTTAGTTTTCCTGCAGGAGGACACGGAGCTGACACGGCTGTGTTCAGTGTACCAGTCACACAGCATGTGCCAAAGAAAAACACTCATCCTCACTGTCAGGAGGAGCTGTGTCTGTTCTGTGTTGATGGTTTTAATGAGTCATGTTTTCAGTCTGAAGCCTGGAGGATTCTCGGCATGACACACAACTTTTATTTTAATCTGCACAGTTTAAAAGGGGACGCTGAGGAAGAGATGATTAATAAATAGGCTGAATCTCAGTTAAAGCAGCTGCGTCTCCCTTGATTGAGTACTGACGCTGTCTTGTTCTTAAAGAGTCATGTTGTGTTGTTGCTTTGAGACTTTCAAGCTTTTAATTCTTGTACAAAAACACAATTTTAAAGCAGATAGCAGCCTGGGATGACAACTGGTACCAGCAGATTTGATGCACTTAAGCTGGTTAGCTCGTAAAGGGATGAATTATCTCCAAGAAGTGTGTATATAAACCATGCCTTGATGTATTTCTAATGCTCCCTGCTCACATGTTCAGATATAAGAACCATGTTATCTATAAACCTGATGAATGAAAGCTGCCTGTGTCTCATGCATAAAGCAGGCTCAGGATAAATGGGTCAAGAAACATGGAAGTAAAGAAAAAGCCTTGTTTATGTTGCAGTTTAGAGCCTATAGAGCCTGTTGGTTGTAGTGTTTTAATTCATAATCTTTGAGTCATCTTTGGGCCACACAGTTCTGGAAACTAGAAACATTTTTGGGTTGTGAGCCATGTGAGCAAATCAAATGTGATTGTGAAGGTACCATCTTCTTATTAAACCCATCAAAGGTTTTAATAATACAACCATTACATGAACACACTTCAGTCGCTTTTAGGTGTTTTTGTAGGTTATTTTTAGTCTGACCTGGCAGCTTTTTGGAGACAGTGAAGACGCTTACCTTGCATCGACTCCAAGCTTTTTTATAGGAGATATATTTCTAAATTTTGTCTCTTCAGGGACACTTTGTCCTGGAAACTGAGCACTTTCAATCCCAGACTGTCACTCTGGCACTGGTAAATTTAAACTTTCTTTAAATAATGTTTTACTTGACTGAAGTTTAGGTGGCTGTTGCTTTAAAGTCAGAAATATAAATTAGTTATCTTTCCGGATGTCAGCCTGCGCCCCCTGAGTGTCACACAGATCTCCTGACTCTGTGAATCCAGACTGATAATCACGCTTGGTGTGAAGGTGTCAGATGTCAGTCTGTCGGTGTCACTCCGTTCTCTTCACTCCACATCCGACTGCTCTTCTTGACAGGTGAGAAAATTAAGTCTGACTGTAAGAAAACCTCTGAAATGAGTTCTGCTTTGTGCCGTTTCCAGGAGCAATGGAACCAAAGAAAATGACGTACATCAAGTCAAAAACACGAGCCCCGCCGAGCCAACAGAAGGAACAAACAAGACTTCAGCTTGCCAACTGTAAGACACAATGGAGCAGATTTAATTAATGAATGCAGTCATTACAGATATCAAGATGTTTTATGTTCTGTGCCCACACTAACTCTTTAAACTATTATAGAAATAACACAAAGAAGCCTCCCTATCACCGAGGATGTCAAACAGAAATGTATTTACAGTTCTGTGACTTAAATTTCTGACTGAACGGCAGAAATGTATTTATTCAAGACAGAGTTAATCTTCAAAGTGTTATCTTTTAATGTTTTAATTAACTTACAGTTTCAGTCTTGCAGAATAAACAATCCTGTATTCAACAAATAACACAATGAGAAAGTCTCCAAACACAAAGGTTAACATCATTTAATAATAATGAACAGGGTCAGAATTTGTTCACTGAGATGGGGCTGGTGTGTTTTGATTTCACTCTGAAGGGTTTTATTGACATTTGTGATGACAGTTCAAAGATCTCCTGCAGCTTCCTTTCATTGTAGAGATAAAGATTTGTCAGACAGCGTCAAACTTTGTCTTTTCAAACTGTCACTGCAGCTCCAAGCTATACAGATAGAGAAGTTAATATTATTCCATCTTGTTAAAACAGTGCAGGTTGCCTTAAAAGTACACATAATATACTCAAATAAACTAGCTGTGGGTGCGGATTTAGTCTGGTTAAGTCACACGCCCATATAGCGGTTGTCCCAGGTCTGACCCCAGCCTGTGGCCCCCTTTCCTGCGTGTTATTCTCTCTTACTCTGTACTCACACCCTCACGGTTTCCTGCTCTACCCACTGTCCCTTCCTCTCTAAAACAAAAAGGTGTCAAAGCCAAAAAATATTGCTTAAAAAATTTTAATTTAAAAGAAGAAAGAAAATCTATCTGTAGCTTTAATTCTATGCTAAACCAATTCCCATACCTAAGGGGAAAAGTTTCATGGCAGCTAAACACATGATTAAAACAAATTTCCCAAAATGACGATGCTCTTCAGTATGACTTAAGGCTGATTTATACTTCTGTGTTGAATCGACGGTGTAGCCTACGCCGGAGGTCCACGTAGCTCCCATACCTACACAGAGGCCTACACACATAGCTGACGTGCACCTCCTCCACAATGTAGCTACCCGTAGAATCAACACGGGCCACAAGCCCTGTGATTGGTCCGCTCGACGGCATTGTATTTCCTGCATTTACAGCACTTCAGGGATCCCCGCACATCGGCTACGCATCGGCCATGTATTTCATCTCCTCCTCTCTATTCTTCATGTAACCATGTCTGTATGATAAACGGCAACATGTATCAGCTGTACATTAACATAACACGTACTGAATCAATGTGGAAAAGTAAACAGACATCGTAGCGGGGCCTGAATCAGGCGACTGGCTATCAGCGAGACCACACTGCCCTCAAGTGTTTCCACTGAGAATTGCTGCGTGACACGAACACATCAACGTACAAGTATGTGGTGCTCATGTCCGCGTCAACCAATGCTGCGTAGGGGCAACGCAGAAGTATGAATCAGCCTTTAAACTGATAAATGTAGAAATCTCAGATAATATAGTCTTTAACGCTACTGTGAGGAACTTTCATTAGTTGTTGTTTTTGGCGCCCTCTGTGGACAAATAGGGTATGTCTTATGTCCTTGCTGAGATTGTTCGGTACGTGTCTAGTTAGTTTTTCTTACACAAGTGTAACCCTGAAGTCTTTTAACCTTCAAATATATCAGTGCGTTGGTTTGGCTTGGTGGGTAGAGCAGGCACCTCATGTACAGAGGCTACAGTCCTGTCCCACTGGTCCCAAGATGGACTCCCCATCCTGGGATAATTTGGAGCAAGTCATTCCCCCTCTCTCTCCACATGTTTCCTGTCTCCTTTAAGCTGTCCAGTCAAATAAATCCTAATAAATAACCTATGAAAATTTCAAAAGAAAAGCCAACAAATGTATCACTCATTGGGAAGCTTGGCAGTAGAAAATCATTAAAAGGCTCTTTCTACAGCGTTGAATTCTCTTGTCTAACACCTACCCCCTCATCGTGGTTGTATGCATTCAAATTATTACACATAAACACTCAGTCCTTTCATTGATGGTCTGGTTTGCTTTTGTAGGTCATAAAAAGGTGTTGATATTGATGTTGGTGTGTTTCATTACTGGATAAACACTCCTCACACAGGCTTTAAATTCTGTTAAAATCCACAAAAACTGCAACTTTAGGGGTTTTAGAGAAATAAAAACAAAGAAGTTGCTTTCTTTAAACATAACCATCTGTAAATGTGAAGCTTCCTCTCAAAAACCTGGAGTAATAAAATTACAATGTGATTTGACAGGTTGTGGAGGGAAACAATCACACTGAGTTTAACAAGTTTTCTCCTAACCTCGCTTTAAATAACATCAACCAACCATGACTATATGATACATAAACTCATTTCTGCCAGACTGTGTACCTTTCTTTTAATGGGAACTGTTTTATCTTGGTTCAGGTTTCACCATGCCGCAGGATGTAACTGTACTCTGCATTTCCCATTTCAGAGTCCGTGAAGCTGAATGAGTCGACCTGAAGCAGAGAGCTGGGCGATCAGCTGGATTTATCATTCGCACACACACGGAGGATCCCTAAATCCCACAGTTTGGACACTTTGTTGCTCTATCAGGATGAAATACTCACCACTGGACACTTTGTGAGTTTGGCACTGTTGGCTTCCACCTGTGCTCAGTGAAGGGCTGAGAAACTGAGTTTACTTTCAGGTGTTGTCATGAAGCTGCTGGCGGCCATTTTGGAGGTTTGCAGTGTGTTGGCATCAGCTGTGAGCAGCTGATTAATGTCTAAATGTAGCAGCTCTGCCATCTCTGGACTGGAGTTAAAAACACACATGGCATGTCTCTCCATGTGTCCACTTTGGAGGAGTAGCAGTCGAACTAACAGGACGGATTATTTTGGCTCAGTAATAACAGGTTAGCTGCTGTAGCACGGTCAAGGCTACCTGCATTCTTCATGATCTCACACAAGAACGCCTGTACTGCTCCCTTTAGTCTGAGATAGTGTGGCCAGCAGTCTTACTTTTACATTGTTATAACATTACTGCAAGCAAAGCTAACTGCTACAGTCAAACTAACTGCTTCAGTCAAGCGAGCAATACACGTTGAGCACAGAGCAGAGCGAACGACTGCAGTGAACTGCTGCCATCTTTACAAAGACGTTCCTCACAGTGACGTTGCAAACTTGACTCCTTTAACAACATTCACAGACATCTCTTACTTTTATTTTGGCTTGTACCTGTAACAGGATATAAAGGGTGCGTGGATTACTCAGATTTATCAACCAGATGACAAATCCTTCACTGCACAGACCTGCAAAGTGAAACCACTGAGTTTGTTTTCTTCACAGCTGCAGCATGACTAAAGTGATTCTGGTTTTGTTTATGAAATAAGAATCACAAAATATGGAAAAATCTTGGTCCTGTCCTGGAAAAAGTTGTAAGATTGAGTCAATGGAAGACAGGTTAAACTATTTAACTACAATCCTGAAGCATGAGACTCAACCTCTCCTCTCCAATGCCAAACCACCATTCTGTAATCCAACCACCCAGGCAGCATAATAACAATGTATGCTGTCACACAACCTCTGCATTGACACAAAATGTTACTAGTGAATGTAATTGATGTATTCGTCAATGTGGCCACTTAAAGGAGACAGAGTCCTGTTATGTTTCTGGTCACTTCACTAATCCAGTATTTAATCTTTCTTTATCTCTCTTTTAATGAGACTGTCTGCACAAAACCCCCGCTATGTTGATCATTTGTGCCGTTACAACAAGAAGAAAAAGATGAAGTCAGGCAACGTCACATGGGGGTATGTTTTTTGCTCAAACAATCACACGACAGTCACTCATGAGACCAGAACCACAAAGACTCCACATGCTGTTATTGAAGGGAAGCAATCATGCAACCTATGTGGTTTTATCTTGTAGGCCAAGTTGTTCAAAGGTAATCTGGATTAAAACGATACAACTTTTAAATGCTTTATTTTTTTAAACACAGGATCAGGTGACCCAGTTTATTTTTGTACCATCTTTCCAGAAACATCAGATCGAATTCACCCAATCCAAATACAGATTATTTTTACTAAATCAGGATTACTAGTGCTCCAAATGAGACTTTGCATTACATAATGTGTCCACAGGGGGCGCCAAAACCCACAGAAACGGAAAATCCCACTCAGCTGCTACAATTAAATATTTAATATTTGACATTAAGAGCTATTCGATTCAATATTTATGGGGACAAAGTCATATTTTTTATTCAACAGCCTTAATGTCTACTTGCAATAAAACATTCTGGTGTAAAATACATATTTTTGAAACGTATAAATCATTATCTTTATGACAAATATTGCAATGTTTCTCCACTTTAATATTTTCGTACATTTAGTTTTGTTGATGTTTTGGTTTAAGTTATTCTAATCCCATTCCAAAGTTTTATTAACCAAGACTGGATTACCTGATCCAACATGGTTATCCTTATCCCCTTTACTCAACTCAATTCAAAAATAATTTCAATCCGGTTTCCTTTGAACAACTGGGCCTGGGTCTCATCCTGGGATAAGAAACTCTGTGGAACTTTAGCTTTCTAGCTCCTCAACTCTGTGGACCAGCCCAAAGTAGTTTTGTCATTTGGTGAGGGGCAGTGAAAGCATGCTGTGCATTTGTGTGTCTGTTCAGCCAACCAAGCCAGAAGTTGCTAATCTGTGTAAGTGAAATTGATTTAAGAATCAAAACTGTAGTAACATTTAAATAACTTTGCACAAGAACAAAGCTTTTCAGCTGTGGTCACATTTGAAGAATGATGAATGAAAATCCTGCTGAGCAAACATTATGTAACCTGCAAACACGAGCTGTGAGTGAACATTTAACTCTGCTTTGATTTCATAACTCAACTACAACACGCTGAAAACTCACACTAAACTTTATAAACTAAGGACTCTCATCCTGAGGACGTTTTATGTACAGCACTTACTGATTGCCATTCATGAGCTCTATACCTGACTGAGTAATGTGATCTTTTTAAGTGTGCACTATCTTCTTTTGTTAATCGTCACAATGTTAATAATATTAACTTGCATGCTAACACCCTATGACTTATTCTTAACACAGAAATGCATCATGTGAAACGTTTTTCAATAATGTGGAGAGTTTCATTACAGGAGGAATATTACATGACGAGCATGCTGCACACATTCTGACTTTCAGCAGAGCTAATATTTCACTGTCACTGTATTTTTGACTCATATCTCTTCTTGTAATGAAACTCTTTGTGTTTTACTCGCAGTCCACATTTTCTATCCCACAGTTATGACATCAAGACAAAGCAGTGAGTTTTGCATGTAACCTTAGTTGAAGCACCCAGTAGGCACAGTGTAGACATTGTTGTGCTAGCTCAGGGAAAATGCCATTTACTGTCTCTGATAGACGCTGTGGATTCAATACATAAACCTCAACTCAAAAGCATTTCACTTCACCAGATTTCTCTGTAGCTGTTTTAGGATATTACCTGAACTCAATACTTTCCTCTGTCAGCTTTTGTCTGTACATTTTCCTGTAGAATATCTCACCCCGGTCACTCAGTTACTCTCTGAATAATGTATGCTGTGTCCTTCGTAGAGCTGTTTTCAGTGTTTCTTGAATGCATCCTGACATGTTTGACAGTTTTAGCTTCTTTGCGATGTTTTGACCCCTCACACCTTTGTCAGCTTCCGCCTTTCATGTGTAGATATTTGCCAAAACGCATATTGCCAAACACTGCTCTGAGCTAATTACACATATACAGAAAATGGATGCAACTAAACCTACATATCAAACTATAGCCATATTCTTTGCAACATTAGAGACAGTTTCACCTGATGTAGAGTACTGTAAAGTTGCACAACATCATCCTTCATGTCATCTTACTGTATTTACCTCCTCTTCAACTCACTTGCTACATGTGTATGTTGAAAGTAATGTTTGTAAAACTAGAGCGGCGTTCCTGCCGACAGCAACACGCAGGGGAACTAAATGTGAATATGTAGCGCGCAACAAGTGAGGCGAGGTGTTTATGGATCAGGGAACAGACTGGCTGTATCGATACGGGTAGATGGAGCATGGTGTCTGTGTTTAAAAAAAAGAGCTCACATAACAGAAGAGCGTCACTCTCACAAGAGTATTGTATTTTTTTAACATTTACTCTAACGCCCTGTATTTGTACTCTGCACTGATGAGTGTAATTTACCATTTATTGCACATATTCTTACTCACTCTTACAGTAATGCTCCTTCTTAATGTTTTTTATTTCAGAACCCAATAACAGTGATGTTTTTGTGTGACAGTCACCTTAGCAGTACAAACTGAGAGTTGTATATTACTGATATTCTTTGTTTTATGTAAAAGAAGAAGGAAAAATAAACTATTTCAATACTTACACGGCAGAAAGAGTGTTGTTTTGTTGTTTCTGACTCAATGTTTCAGCTCCCCACTGTGACTACATTCAGACAGCTTCCTCCTGTTTTAATGTGTCCACTCTATACTCCATCAGTGTCTGTGCTGGCCAGTATGAAAGATGGACAGCAACAGAGCAGTGTTTACTCTTTCCAAATCTGTAAAAACAAGCATTTTTTTATTTATTCAAAGTAAATAATTTGCAGACTACCCGCCGACATGTCACAGGCACCGGACCAGAGTTTCTCTAACTGGCAGCGAACTCTTGCCGCGCTGCCAAACAGCGCTGTCAGATGAAAACTAACAAACAAAAAGCAAGCAAACACATTGCTTACTCTGTTATACAGTTTATGCAGAACAAAACAACTGGAGATGGAAAAATTATCATGGCTGTTTCTGTGAGACCTTACAAATTAAAATAATTTAAAACTACTCCTGCAGCAGCAGATCTGTGTGACAGGAAACAAAATGCAGAGTTGAGTATGATTTTTTGGAAGCATAGTGAGGGGATTTAATCATTTGAAGAATACCAAAAAAAGTAGATGAAATAATGAATTAAATGCTGACTAACGACTGATTTTTACGCAAAAATTATTATTATGCATCACACTGTTTGCTCTACAAGAAGTGGTATAAATTTGGAGGGCTATGTTTAACAGAGAAGCAGCAGTGACTTACAATTTGAGCTTTTTTTCTATGAGAGTAAATGTGCACGATGTAGTACTTTTTACAGCCGAGTTGTGACCTAAGGTTAACCTCCACCTGAAGCACATTCACTGATACCACAATGAAGGGATTTGAACTCATATCTTCTCTTAGGTTTGCTGTATTATGATGAAGAAACATCCAGGGATGCGTAAGAAAAACATACGGATTAAATGTTTAAATTAAATTGAGTCTCACTTTCAGTGCTGTTGCCCTGCCTGCAACCCGTACTCTGGTGCTTGCTGGTCTTGGTCAAACCATATATTTTCATATGGTATCTTATGGTATTGTACCCTACATCATGGTATTATATTGAATTTATCATTCATCCATTGTCCATACCACTCATCATATTTGGGGTCTCAGGGAGGCTGGAGCCAATCCCGGCTGTCATTGAGCGAGAGGCAGGGTACAGCCTGGACACATCTCTGGCCAATCACAGGGCTGACATGTAGAGGCAAACAACCAGTCAAGCACACTCTCACACCTACAGGCAATTTAGAGACTCCAATTAACCTAACGAGCATGTTTTTGGACTAAAGGTGGAAACTGGAGTACCCAGAGATAGCCACACATCCAGACATGAACTCCTCATACTTGGAACTTTCTTATGAGCTTTCTTATGTTCAGCCCTGACTTGCATCATATCATATTGTATCCTATATTATTGTATCAGATTGTATTGGCTGTTATGGTATAGCATCAAATAGTATTGTATTGTATATTTCCATGATATGTTATCCCATCATATGGTAGATTATTGTGCTTTACATAATTGCATTGCACTGTGCTGTATCATATTATATTGTATCTTATATTATTGTATCATTATATCCTGTGGTAATACATTCTATTATTCTATTGTGTGCTTTCTTACGGTATCATATTGCATCATATCGTATTGAATTATATATTAAATCAGGGGTTCTCAAAGTATGGGTCGGATCCCCTGGGGGGTCGCGAAACATTAATGAGGGGTCCTGAGATGTCTTCTAGAATGTTTGTTTTTTTAAGTTTTCCAAAAATAGTACATTTTACCCATTATAGTAAAAAACAATATTGACAAAAATAGAAGCTAAACTTGAAATAAAACCTTGAAAATAGAAAATGTAATGAGTTTCCTGCCTTTCTTTTAGCCAGATGACTCCTAAGTTTAGGGTTAGCGAACAGTTAATCATCAAAAGCATCAGTAGCAGCAGGTTAATTCATAACAGCACAGGAAACACAGATACAGGCTCATATAGGTAGGCTTATTTTCTGCAGACCAGCTAAATGAAGCCACATTAAATCACTTTGAGGGACAGTGGGGGTTGCGAGTCTTTGATATCTATATTTTGGGGGTCATGGCCTGAAAAGTTTGGGAACCCCTGTAAAAGTAAAGTATGGTTTCATGCTGTTGTTGTTAACTATATTCCTCCGCTTTAAATCTAAGAAGCAAACAGCCTCTTCAGAAGTTCAGAAGGTTCCTTTGACCTTGTCTAGTTTGTGCTGTCAGAGTAAACACATTAAGGAGTTTCACCATCTTCAACACGACTCTCTTTTGATTTATAGACACTCATTTGATAACAAGACATGCATTAAGATCCTTTTCAAAGACAGAAAAGTGTCATAGTTCACTTTTAAATTGGATTGAGTTTGGACTTTTATTTTAAAAAGGTAGCACATTGTGAATGCAGTGGAGGTCTGATGTGATGGTCAGTCATCCTTGATTAGTGTTTCTGTTTTAAAAGCTCTATGCATAATGCCTCCCAGTGTGCCATCACTCATGTTATGACACTCTTCCTCTGCAGCAGATTTAGCTAAACCTATTCTGCACTGAAGCCTGAAGAGGGCTGTACTTCACTCACATGCATGAAAAATAAGTAAAAACTTTAAACTAAGAGTTTTACTCCCTCAGTTGGAACATTCGTCTCCAGACATCCTGAACCATCTTTTAATCTGTGACGGCTTCAATAGCTGTCAGTTATGTCTTCTGCTTTCACACAGGCAAGGTTTCACTTTAATTATTCTCCTGGAAGTCTCATTTCAGAGTAAAAGCTTCTCAGTCATTGGTTATAAATCTTCTCATTGCCTTAATGTAAATGACCGCTAGCTAATTTAAACTCCCACCAAAGCAGAATCATAACATTTAAGTGTGTCTTAATGTGTAATTATACAAGTTCCAATTAAGCTGATTAGCACAGTAAATCACAAACAACTTCCCCGCAGCCTCCATGCAGCGGAGACGCAGTGTTTCATCCACTGATTAAAAGGAGCTCATGATGAAGACTCTGAATGAGACTTTTGAGTTAAGATGGAGGATTTAAGCAGACGCAAATCTGCTCCTCGAGAGACTAGGAAACAATGACAGAGCAGAATGTGACCCTGCTTTAGTGCAGATCAGCACAAAGTAGTTCTGCTCTGAAATCCTCTTTCTGCAGCAGTATGTGAGAAGGTGTAGTGATGCATGTTAAGTGTAAATGAGTCCTGTTTTTGGAAAGAACAGGTTGATACAGAGACGGGATCAGCACCAACGATTACGACTGAGAGGCAGAGTGTAGGCGCCCTTTATGAAATACCACACACCAGAGACTCATCTATCTTTTGGATATTCTAAAGGGTAAATTTCATCTTGCTTTTCTCACTATGTGTTGCCAACAGTGTTATTAGTTTTAAAATAAGCTTTTAAAATGTCCTACACTTCACAGAGTCTTATCATGGAGCCTTTAGTAGCCTAGTTCCATGTTGCTCTGCCACATGCTGAACCTTACAGCAAACCTCTCTGTTTACCTCGGACTTATGATGCATTTCACTGCCTATCATATTCTCCTCAGGCACATGTTGTTTTAAAGTCTTGGTTTATGACTTGTTCATAAAAAGCAGCCATTAGAAGTGCAGCAATAATACTTGGTTAAATAATCCTGGGGGGGTTTCTTGTCCATTAAGCACACAGGACTTCAACATGTCAATGAAAGAGTGCAGAAAGTTAGCTTTAGTCCAGAGGCGTGCTGAGACTTTTCTGACAGGGGCGGCATGAAGCTGCAGGCACACGCAATACTACATATCAATTTTTACCCTCCCTGTCTTCACTTATCATATCGACTGTATATTTCTTTCTGACATTTAAGTATCACACACATTTTATATTTCATCTATTGATTGTCTATTGAGGGCGGGGTGCACCCTGGATGGGTCACCAGTGTATCCCAGAGCAGAGAAAGAAGACATACAGTTACAGTTAAAGTACTTACAGCAAAAAGCAGATTGTTTTGTCAGGGTTTCTGTTCAAAGTTAAGTTATATTAAAACATCTTCATCAAAAGAGGCTACCTGGATCTAAATTATGGTCATGCAGGCTAAAACTGTTCACTAGATGATGCTTCTCCACCATTCATTCAGACACAGCCAAACACAGAATGCAAATAGTCTACTGCAGCTAGTGTCAACACCATACATTATGCATGATTTAATATGTGGGCATTTTGCAGATTCATATATGAATACCACACCAAACACATTTACATAATAACACCAATAAGCTGGTATCAAAGTGTTCACAGCAGACTCATGAGCACGTAAAGCTTTCCTCCTTCAGATTTTAGACTCCTCCAACTCAAATATTGTCAATGCCACTTCTCCTCAGTTAAACTATGTGTACATCACACACTTGCACGACACATATGATCTGCAACTTATCCCATGACTGGAGAGCGAATAATACTTTGATTTCACAGGCATGCATTCTGGGCCACAAATAAAGGAAACTGGTGTCAATAGGCCAGCCTGCCATTGGCTCTTAAGACTTAGGGCGGGATGCGCATGTGCAGTGAGATAAATATATTCCTCATCAGTTCAGTATCCTAACAGAATGAGGAACCTTGCAAGCTTGGTCGCTTTGGTTACTCCTGTTTTCCTTTTTGAACAAGAATAGAAAAAACACTTGTTTTGCCATAGTTGCCAAAGAGCTGCCCTGAGTAATTTCCCTGGTTTTCCTGTAGAGGCATCAGCAGTGCATAAAGGCAAGCCAGGCAAGGCAAAGGCTCAATTTAACACACATTTTAAACACAAAGGCAGGTCAACATGCTTTGATAAATATGATTTAAGTTGGCAAAGGAATAGAAAAAGATATTTGAAAACAAGGAGGAATAAAATCCAGAGAACTATTGATTTTCAAAACAAATTACAATTTAATTTAAAGTAGTTTTTTAACTTGTATCATTTTGTGACCTTTGATTTATTTTGAGAGTATCTTGAATTTTCTTTGCTTTTTGAGATAATACCATGATAACTTATAATAATCGTTATTCTCATAACAATTATGGCTGTCATTAAAAACGTAAAGCAGTCCAGTGTTGATTTCTTTCATAAATTGTTTGACATCAAATGAGGAAATCAGGTTATAAAGTTTGTTGCAGCTCTGAGATTGATGAAACTGTGATTGGGAGCTTTGGAGGTCAGAGCACTGAATCTTTGTCAGTCAATTTATGGTTTAATTTGAGTTGAACGGTGGGCTATAAACACAGCAAATACTGACTGTGGAGCTCTTTGGGTGTAAGGGACAGATTTAGGGTGGAGTAAAACTGAAAGGGGCATTACTCTGCCTGCTGGTGTCAGTTTGACTCTAATAAAACTTCATACAATGGAAGAACCAGTTTGAACAGAAGCAAATGTTAGGAATAAAAATGCAATATATAAATAAATGCCAATTATCATAATACAAATTAGGCAACTCAGTGGGGGAGCCTTCTGATTACGCGCTGCACAGTACAGTCGTGCACGCGCGTGTGTGCATGCGTCAGCGGCGGATAAGAGAGGTGAAGCATCGCAGGAGGTGTCAGGCTCACCATGCAGGGCTGGCAGCTGCTCCTCTGCGCCTCAGACCCGGAGAACCTCCGCCGCTCATGTTCCTGCTCAGAGGCTCATTAAGCGGACCATGCGACTCTTCAGCGTCTCCACTCTGCTCCTCTTCTTCTCCAGCTCAGGTATGGGCACACAGCCTTCATCTCCCAACACTGCACGGGATTTATAACGTGTCATTTTAGGCAAAACTTCCAAAGCAGCGATTTTTTGGAGCAGGAGCGCGATGGCTCTGTGGATGTGAGACGCAGCGCGCAAAGCTTGGAGCCTCCGCCGTGAACAAATGTTGTCCTGCTTTAAAGTTAAGACAAATTCTGGTTTCTGCTCGCCATCACGGTGATAATGGATGGGTGAAGATGTGATTTTTTTTACATTAGACTCTCAGTGGGTCTCTTTTGACACCCAGAGCGATGGTTTTGGCTGTGCGCTCCTGTGCGTCTCAATGATCCAGGCAGGTTCTCATAAAGACTGCTGATCCACAACACAGAGCGCAGTCTGACGCTAATCATGAAATGTCCACCCGAAACGGACCCCCTGTCTCCTCTTTAACAGTCTGCAGTGATCTGTGACACTGAAGAGGAGCGTTTTTTCGTTTACTGGCAGGTCTGCCCATGGCATCTCCTTTATCGGTCGCGTGCAGCAGTGGTCATTTGTTGCAGAAGCTCTAGTTCAATCATGTTAAAAATGCTTCTGTAGAAACAAAAGTAGTGCGCTGTTGTTAATTGCATTAAAATATAAAATGTGATGAGGAATGGACAGACTTAAGTGGTGCGTTAAGTGGTTCAAATGATATTTTTATTGGCTGCTTCATGTTAAAAACTCATACAATACGTGGAAGCTCGTCCTTTCTGGAGACAGCAGCATGTTTAATTCTGCAACAGATGCACGTTTGCTTTTCACTAAAATAATACACCTCAGTGATTTTCATTTTTGCAGGACTCATGCGGAGTTATTGAAATGAACTCAGGATGCATCAATAATTCCCGTTGCTAACTCTTGAATGGCAACGTCACTGTATGACTTAATGTGATGAGTTCACAGTTAATGGATAATTTCACACATTCTGTCATACGCTTCAGTTTAGTTTCCAGTATCTGTGTAACTTTATTAAGTCTATCTGATGAAATGTTGCAATTAGAAACCAGTTGAAGAAAAGCTTTATCACTCCATGTTCTTTTAGAGAGGCTGATCAATCACAAGGATTTAACTCTGAGTTTTATATAGTTTGAATCCAGTAAATGTGATTGTATATCAACAGATGTTTGAAGTGGGCTAACTAAGAATTCACATTTCCTTAGAGTCTATGTTGGAAAATTTGGAGTGACTGGCAATAATAAACTAGACCTTGAAAATATCCAATGTGAAAAAAAACACTCTAAAGACACTCCCCTGAACACATGAGCCTGCATTGCATCCATCCAGAGCTTCAGCCCCACATCAACATACCAACCACTCTGTCACTGTTGTTTGAATAGAGGACTTTGGTGGATTTGCTTATGCGCAATACACACAGGTTTACAGATAGCAAATCATCATGAACCATTCTTTAGTTAAGAGGTATTTAAGTATATGGTTTGTGCTCCCGTCGTCACCAATGCCATTCTTCTTTTCATTTCCAATGTATGACCGCTGACAAGGTCCAACTGTAAATGCTCAATGGATTGCACTTTCCTATACAACAACTTCTGGCCAATCAGAGCACTTTGAACAACTGTTACATCCGCCCTTAAACACACACTCTTACACACTGATGGCAGATGCTGTCTCGCTCATTTGCACACATTCACACTGAAGGCTTATCTTTGGGAGTAATTTTAGCATCATGTCAAAGAGGTCAGAGATCAAAGCATGAACGAGCAGGTAAAGACTTTTCTGTCAGATCTGAGTTTCTGAGAGTTTCCAAAGACTGGTTGCACAAATATTAAACTATGCATGCTGTTACTAAGCAACATTTCATTGAGGTTATATTAAAAAACAAAACAGTTGCTGCAGTCAGAACAAAATGATGATGAGTTCATACTCAATGACCTGATGAGTTTTCTTTAATGAAATCTGATTTAATTAGAAGTTATAGTAAAAAAAAGTTAAGCAACAACTAAGTCTTACAGACGATGGAGTGAAATCAAAGACAGACATGATGAAATGTTGCAACAACATGCTGCTGAAATAAACCAGCAACTGAAATGTGGCTAAATAATTGAGGAAGTCTGTCACATCGATTTGAAACGGTCAAAAGTAAAAAATATTCAGCAAACTGAATCTGAGTCACTTAAAGATGAAACTTTCTCTGTGATTAATATGTAAATGAGAAATGAGCAAGTGTTGGGGTGTTGTAGACTGATAAAACTGATGGATGTTAAATGTATGTATGTGTGTGTGTGTGTGTGTGTGTGTGTGTGTGTGTGTGTGTGTGTGTGTGTGTGTGTGTGTGTGTGTGTGTGTGTGTTTGTGTTTGTGTGTGTGTTGCAGGGCTGGCTCTGCAGATTCAGTGTTACCAGTGTGAGGAGATGACACACGACTGCTCCACACCAGAGTTTATTGTGAACTGCACCGTGAACGTGCAGGACATGTGCCAGAAGGAGGTTCTGGTGAAGGATGACGGTAAGTCACATCTCTGGAGATCACTATTCTTACTTTTTTTGACTGTCAGGGCATCTTAGAGAAAAACACTGCAGCTTAACTGATGGACAGTAAGTCTCACATAATTGGGAGCCAGATAAAGCCAAATCTGTCATTCAATATTTGAGAGCAGATCTGATAACTCAGGCATCAAATAAAATACAAGACATGCTACAAAGAATCACTTATCTGCCTTTGCAACATCAATTCTCGACAAACAAAGCACATTCAACAAAATCATTCACATTAAAAATGATCAAAGTTTTATCAAAATCAAACCACAGTGTCCCACAACTTCAGAGTCCTCAGAGCAAGTCAAATTTCCAAAGTTCCTGAACGGGATTGTATTTTAAAGTGTGTGTGTATTTGTGTGTGTTTGTGTGTGTGAAGGTTTGTGAATGCAACTTGCATTTTGGGAGAGGAGAGTCCAGGCTGGTTGAGCTGTCACTTTCCAGCAGAAGCACCATTGAAGCACAATCTTGATTTGAAAGGGTTGTGAGCTCATGTCCTGTTGGGTTAAAGTGTTGTCTTCAGCCTCTGAAGTCTGAAGTGTCACAAAAAACCACAAGGATTGAAAAAAACTGTTATCCAGGTAGCACCAATTCCTCAAACCCCCCCCCAGGTACCCTGCACCTCTGATGCTCCTCTGTTTCCCCTCACAGACACAGGACACATGTGTCAGTGATTACCTGTCCTCTGCTGGGCCACACCCACTCTCCCACGGAAGCTCTGCTGCAGGAAAGCTCTGCTGTTTTTAGCTGGCTGCTACACGCTCCTACAGAGGCTTATTGCATTCCCTTGAGAAAAAACGTCCTCTGTTTTTCTCAATTGATGAGATAATTGTCTCAGAATAAAAAACAGTTCTTTTTTTTATGGATTAATGAGATACTGATGAGCGCCTCAGTTGGACTCCATTGGGAAGCTATCTAGTATTTTAAGCATCATTTTTTTTTGTGGTTTTAATGATTTTTTCCTAAAAACTTTTCTTGTAATTTCAAGATAATCATATTATTTATTCAGGAAAACTGCTTTTTTAAAAAAAAAAAAAACTCAAGTAAATGCAACTCGCTTCTGTTAAATCTGGATGGATTGCCTTTAACCCAATACCAACAAATGAGGTTTAGGTGATGATACAGATGTGGGATCACATGCAGTCACATCATCAGGATGCTCAGGCTGACACATTTTCTTAATTAAAAAAATAATATTGTTTTCTCAACAAAAAGCCGCTCCAATAGGGGCAAAGAAAAACCATTTGTATTACCGACTTGTCTGGAGTGTAACACAATGACCACATGGAGTGAGCTCTGCAGCCTCTCAGGAAGCAGCCAGACTCTCTGCTGTGATCTGATCTGAGGTCAGCTGTAAAGGCTCTTCAGTGCTACATAACTATCATTAGAGGGCGGGAGTCTGGGTCAGTGTTTGAAACAGAAGTCATGGGTACAAACTTTTCCATTTCCTGTGTGGTGCAGAATCAGAATCAGAAATACTTTATTTTTCCTGGGGAGGGAAATTTGGTCATTACAGAGCTCTTATAAACAGTATGTAAGAAAGTCAAGATATTAAAGCTAGTGTTGGTAGGTAGATTTAGATACACTTCTTGTTATACTGGTTGAAATTATCTATATGTGCCGATGGCAATCAATACATAATGTGTTCTTAAAAAAGAGTGTAAAAAAAAAGCCTCTATCTACAGACGGAGTAAACCTTGGAAAACACCAACCAATCCCTGTCTTCAGGAGCCAAATTATGAAACCAATCAAATCCCGTCCTGACGTTCTACCCGCCTCCTGCACGTACATTTCATTATTGTTTGTGTTTTTAACTTTCACTATGAGAATGTTTTGGTGTTTTCTTTTGGTGTTTTCTGAGTGAGACATGAGTTGACGTAGTGCAAAACAAAAACAATGTGCTGAGGACCGGTTTTGAATCAGTCACCATCATATGGTCTTGAATCAGTGGCGCTCGTTCATGTAAGCAGGGGCGTCATTTTGGAGGAGCTCCGAGGGGACAGGGGGGGAGGGGTTAGACGGAGTCCTGAGGAAATGCTACATTCAAATTCATGCTAGTTTTCCGTGACTACCAACCCGAGCTTTAAGAAGGAATAAAATAAGATATACTGTAAGTACAAATAAAATAGAATAAAATAAAATAAAGTATATACAGAAGCACAGAGTTGTTCAAATTGGCTATGTACAAAAGCGCTGTGAATGAAGGTGATATATACAAGGATAATAATACCAGTTTACTCTTACTTTTTGACAATGCATTATGTGTTGGGGTAAGTATTAAAAGTTCAGTCTCAGCACCAGATGAACAGAGACAGAGATGTAAAGTCGACAGAGCTGGGCACACGTCAGTTAATCCATTAATAGTATCAGTGTTATCTGTTTATATAAATGTAAATCATGATATTTTATAGCTCTACATTGCTCTGTTGTTGTTGGCTATCATCGTGTGGTAAATGTATTCTCCGTCTCTCTCAGATAGTAGTTTCTGTGGCACTCATCATTCCGTTTGTTGTGGCAGAGATTTGCTAAGAAGTCAAATTCCTTGAGTTGTGCACACCTGAACCTCTGCTCTGAATACGTGAACAGACTTCTAAGCAGTGCTCATTCACCATTAGAGTTTTCAGGCTTTGAGGGGGTGTTCATTGTAATGCTGCCTCTTTAGTAATGAATAATGTGTCTCTGCTGTGTTTACAGGCCTATTTGCTGAAGGTTGTTAGATCCTAGACAATAAAGGTCACATTTACGCCCCAGGTCTACTTCGTTTTCACACCCAGCAAAAATTGAGGGTCATTTTTTCCTATCTTTACTGCTGATGAGAAAAAGCAATAAGCTGCTGTCTTTGGAAATGCTGCTCTGGATCTAAAGTGCAGGCACACGGCTCTATAGAGTCGACAGCTCTTTAATAAGAAAATTTTCGCATGAATGCTCATGTACATCCCAGCCTTTATCTCTGAGTGTTATCATTATTGCCGCTCTGCAAGAAAAGGAGGGCTTAGAAACTCAACTGACCGCACCTTATTGCTATTTCAAATGCTATAGATACATTCAAAATTGCATTGCCTCCTTGGTGCTTGTGTTAAAGTGATGAGAATAAAAATCAGTTTGGCTAAGCTGAACTATACCCGCACTGTGAGCGCCTCTAAAGTTTTGACTCTGCATGCACCACTACAATGTAGATAAAGGACAAAGAAGCGCTAACATACGTCTTCACTTGGGCTGGTTTTTGTCACCTGATTGGTCTCTGTATCTGGAGGGCATTTCTATCAATCTTCATCACCTCTGCAACATTGATCCCAGCTCAGAAAGAGGCTGCCTGCCAAAACTTCAGGGCATTACTCAAGAGTAAAAACCCACCAAGACTCTATTCAATGACGGCCATTTTTCTTCTGTGCAGCATTAGACAAGACCGGCTCCCTCTCTGAGCCCATCTTCTATAACTATCATCATGGTTCCTCTCTGATTGTGTCTTGAGAAATGACATAAAGTGCACTATTACCTTGTTGAGGATGGCTTTGCTCCCACTGCATTTGAAGGAGTATGAAGGTCACATTTCAGCATGTCAGCTGTCATTTCACCGTCCTCTGCACTTAATCCAATGGAGGGGAAAAGTGGAGAAATGATGGAGGAGAAACTTGCCACTGTTCTATTTTTTAGAGTTAATTTCTGAACATGAGTGACTGAATTTATGAAAAAGCACACCATAATACTCTGAAGGGCTTTCTGTAATCATTGGAAGTGATGTTAAAGCAGAGGATATGACAGATTGCTATCATTTCACCACTTTGATTGACTGAAAAGTAAATGGATAGCTATTCAAAAACTCCTAAAATTACTTTAAACTGATCATTATTCAATAGAAGAGATTTGGATCTATTGAAACATTTGGTAACCAAACTTAAAACGTTGAGTTGAACTGGTTTAATGTTAATTTTAGCTGTTTTCTAACAAGAGTACATGTTGTTTCAACTTAAAAACACAGCCGGATGTCTCTACAGAGTTTTACTTTCTATTCATATCTCAGTTACTGATCCATCTAGAGCAGGGGTTCCCAAACTTTTCAGGCCGCGACCCACACAGTCCCTCGATGTAATTAAATGTTGCTTCACACTTCATTTAGTTGTGCTACATAGCTGAGTTTTAGGAGCAGGACCCCACCTCAACCAAGCCTCTTCCGGCTTTCTTATAAATTAACCCCCCCCTCCCCCCTCCCCCTTCGTTCTCCGATTCCACACCCCTACCTCCCTCCCCTTTTCATCCTATTGCTTTCTTTCCTACTTTAAAGGGCTCTTAAAGAGGGGTTCATTGTGCCCGGAGCTACGGCGGATTCCCTGAAGCTTCCCCAAACCAGTAACGGCTAGAAGTTCAAAGTCAAATTCAGAATCACTATTCCAGTTCAATCAGTAAATCCTTGTTAAATTACATCCTGGTCCTTGCTAGTGAGCTAGTCTGCAGAAAATTCTAGCACATGCAGCTGTGTTTCCTGTGCTGTTATAAATTAACCTGATCCTAGTGATGCTTTTGCATAACAATGGGTAAAACATGCAATTTTAGATTACTTAAAACATCTTTTCAAAATTCTGGAAGACTTCTCGTAACCCCCCTTTAGTGTCTCGCGACCCCCCAGGGGGTCCCGACCCCCAATTTGGGAACCCCTGATCTAGAAGGCGTGAAATAAAAACAACTTGTCTGTTTTCTAGCGTGTACTTATGATCAGGAATAAAACAGTTAGACATTCTCCGGTTGATAAAAGCATTTGAGCTTCCATTAAGAGAGGAGAGGTCAGAAAAAATGGCCGCCCTGTGAATATTGTGATTGCCATGAGGTGAAATTAGACCCAAGAGTCCTCTGAATCTCTCTGCATCAAATTTAGTTAAGACAGGTTTTAGACAGTCAAAGACAGAAACAGCAGACGAATGCTCTGTCAGAATGTGTAATGGGTGGATGGGAGTCCTGCTGCTCTGCTCGGTCTAACAGACCACAGAGCAGAAAGCAGGAGTCGAGCAGCGTCTGCACTCGTGTCCAGGATTTCACAGCTTATCTAAATTAGCTTTTGTAATTGACAAAAGTTAATTTACTGTATCAGGTCAAAGGAAATGAGAACGTGGTTTGTCACAGTGCTGAACATTAATTTGGATGAACAGATTGACTGTGTATTGCTGCAGAAGTTTGTTTGTGATTTGGATAGCTGTATGAAACACAAAGTGTAAATAGACTTCAGCTGTGAGGCTTAAGATGTTTCTCAAATCAACATTTTCCTTAATTATCTGAGTTAGTAATGAGGAGCTGAAAAGTTTCACCAACTTCTAGTGAAAGTTTAAAAACGCACACATAACCTGCATGACATTCAGCTGATCAGGCCGTGATCGACCCTCATGGTCACTTGTACACTGCACGGCAAACAAAGAGTGATGGAGCCGAAATTCTTCAAACTTCAAAATCAGTCCTGCTGCTCAAAAATCAGACAGATGTGTCCTCAATTGCATGCTGTAAGAGGCTTTTCCATTTGAGCAAACTGATTCTCCTATAGTGTCCTTTATCGGCCTCCACATCAGTGTTTTTTTCCACTCTTAAATCAGCCTCAGCCTTCATTAAATTCCAGCTTTATCGGTAAAAATACCTGTAAAAAATGTCATCATCCCTCAAGACCATTTATCTAGACGACATCTTTATGTTTGCTCGTATAACTACCGCCATCTATTTTCACTGCGTTGTCAGGTTTGATTTAGACGGATAATAAACTCTGCTGAGAAGACTGACACAGATCTAACATACAGTAAATATTACTCCTCATCATTCAAGTTCATTTTCCACTTAAGTTAAGGAAAGTCCTTCAAGGTTTCATCTAAAAGTGTGATAAAAAGAAATGCATGTCACAAAAAGCAGTTAATAGGATCTATTTGGATCTTGGCTTGATTCTTTGAAGCCGCAGAGATGCGAGCAGCAGCAGTGATCGTCTGATTTATTTTGGTGGAAACGTCTCGAAGTGAAACTTCTCCAGACATTCTGACACCTCACACTGCTAACTCTTCCCTGTGCAGCTGGCTGTGCCGATTCTCATTAGACCAAACTGTCAGTGCGCAGAACTTGATACTTTGCCCTTTACCCCGATAAATTAACTCAACTGCAGAACTACAGTGCTGAATCTTTGAATCCCCACTCCATTAATATGAAATACACCCAAAGACTTCAAACATGATTGTATGTCAATGTTGTGCTCTTTAAGATTCATATGCATTTAAACAAATAAAGTGGTTTAATATTATTAAACCTTGTCGAGTGAAGGTTTGATTAAAATGACTTTTCAATTTAAGACAACAAATGATCTACAGAGGAGAAAGGTGCAAGCCTTGGCATGTTTGTTGCAGGCAGTGAGACTGTCCATACCATTGACTGTACACAGAATAGACAACATGGCCACACTACCTCTGTGTTTTTATCACACATGCATGTGCTGGACAGTACTTACTGCGTTCCCAGGACTTTTTTATGCTTTCTGTCCCAAAAGCTTGTACAGAAATTGTGAAAAGGGATTTTAGGTATTCTGCACCCTCAGCCTGGAATGTATTGCAGAATGGCTTGAAACTCAAGGAGCTGGTGTCACTGAATGTTTTTAAATCTAAAATGAAAGACTTTGAAGTTTAATCTTTAGGATGGTGTTGTTTTTAGTGTGTCTTGCTACAACTACCTCCTAGGTAACGACTTTTTCGGCGACAAACGTTGTGCTTGTAAAGTGTACTTCATCTTATCTGTAACTTTGTGGGGTTGTTTTGCTGCTGACTGTCTCTGCCAGGTCTCACTTGAAAAAGGGATCTTTGATCTCAATGGGACCAACTTGGGTAGGTTAAATAGATAAATAAATAATGGCTTCATTTACACCCACTGTGCGGCATGAGGTCTAAAGACCACCTCAATGGGCGCTGACATTTTGCGCCGGTGCAGCCAAGGCGTGCCTAATTCTGTGAGCTGGCTGGTAGAGCTGTGGGACTGATGTCACACTCTTTCAGCTAACCAAACAAGCATTTACTTACCAATGAGATGTCAAAACACTCAGGTGTTGACATTTCCACTGCAGACACTCATGGATGGAAAGCTCAATGACTCTTGTGTTAGTGTTTGCCATGTTTTCTCTCTGCGTTCCCTCTTTACTCTAATAATCTGGTAAAGAACGCTTAAGGAGCATTTGTCAACAGAGCTGTCAATCAATCATATTTATAAATAGTAAAACTAAACTTAAAAAGAAATAGCTCAAAGACATAAATCAGCATGACAAGAACTAACTATAACAAAATAAACCATGTTTCTGTCCCAAAACCAGTCAGCAGGGGGAGCTCTAACTCATGTGGCTTCACAGTAAGTGATAGCTCAACCATCATACATGTAGCTGGCAGGGTAGAGGTGACAGACGGTGCTAAAAAGAGCTACACATCTGCACAGATACTGCTCGCTACTGAACGCAATGAAGTCTTCATGCAGGAACATGGTTACATCTTATAAACTTGGAGACTCATATTACAGATTTTACAGCACTGTTTAATATATTTCATGATGTTTTATTGTTTTTTTTGTGTATTTTAGTGTATTTGACTTTCAGTTATAACAAATAGTCTATCTGTATATGGATTACTTTTGAGGAAGAGCCTTTTATGATCATTAAATGACTATCCTCTTCACTTTCTATGAACTAAGATATCACAAGACCTTAAAATAACCTAAATAAATACATTATACCTTTGTTTTGGAGCACAATGGGCGATGCGTTTTCCCCAGCAGGACTGAAGTGTTTCCTGAGCCTCTCTTACAGTGTTAGTATTGTATTTAAAGTGTTGCACTGTCCTTTCACATTAATCTACTTTGACAGCTCCGCTCTATTTGTGGCTGTGCTGTGTTAGATGTGCTAGATTGTTATTTCTCGTGTCCACACAACCCGGGAGAGTAAAAAGAAGTCATTGAAATTCTGTCCTCAAACACACCTTCACTGTTACAGTTTGGGAAGTATAGCTTTGGGTCATACAAATACTGTGATAGTATAATAAACCATTTCACTGCAAACCCTGACTGACAGTGTGGGAACTTTTAGACGTTTAGAAAACATATTTAATTTTATTGCATTAGATTCTGATCCTGTCAGCATGTTAGGAGGTTAAAATCACCTGTGAAGTTACAGCACTGTACATACATGAGCACCACGCCTCTCTAAATGAGAAGGTGCACTCATCAATTCTGCTGTGGTGGGATCACTGCAGGCGTCTACCTTAAAAATACCTGAAACTCACCTGCTATTCATTCAAATTTCAAATAAGCAAACATCTTGGTCTATTATCATTAGCTAGCAGCTTGCTAACAGTAACAGTCCAATAACTTTAGCATCTCCCTTACTTTTCAAAGTGTTTCCAGAACAGAAGTCTGTTAAAGTTTGAGGTTGTTCCTGCCTTCTCCTCCATGGTTCTATTACAGATCCAAGATGTTGCTCTGCTCTTATTTGTATTTACTCTGAAATCTTAAAAAGAAAATCTCACAATCCCCGACAGCTATTTAAACATTCTGTTAAGAGCTGTTGCTGGACAAGGCAAAACGTGAACATGCATGCACGTGAACACAGGAGTCCTTGCTTGAAACTGAGTAAATAATTATTGCCTTTTAAAAAAGATGACAAAACAATAACAGAGTCTTCATCAGTCAATAAGTCCTCCTCTCCATCTTGTGATTCCAAATGCAGTCGGTCCTCAAGTCCAATTTGAGTCACTAGTCCTGAAAATCATGACCATCATCTCTGGCTCTACAGGAAATACCCGAGTACTCTGCTTTCTGAAGCCTCTTTTTCAATGACAGCGTTCCTCGAGGCTTCATGATATCTCAGGAACACCTGAGGGAAGGAATTATAGTGATGACTAATGTAGACTCAGACTCGTGAATTCACTGATTGGATTTTAGTGGTCAAAGGGCTCTTAAAAAGTGTTTTTGGACACAACCTATTATGACACAAAATCATTTGAATGCCTGATAGGATAAAGTGATGGATTGATGTTTTGTTTCCTATCTCAGAGGTCAACTTCACAGAGACTTCATACATCCTGGAAAAGTATTGCCCTTTTCAAGGGAACTGAATAACCATTGAAAAAGAAATATTTCCAAGTTTAGCTCAAAACTCCTCGTGGACTTTCTTTTTCAGACAAACTGAGAAGATTTTGTAGATTAGAGTGTTTTTCAAAGTCTGTATGAAGAAAACAAAGCCAATCTTTAATTTTGTGGGTGCTTTCCCTGAAGTGACGATTCATTAAATCTGCTATATGGTGGACATAGGAGCTAAAACATAATTAAATACACAGCTCCTCCCATCAGAACAGTTAATTCAGTCAGATGCAAAAATACTTTGTGGGTGTTAAAAGCTTTTACACAGATGTCTTCCAGAGATTTCCTCAGCGTTTTGAACAAACAGGATAATTAAATGTTGAAGTTGCCAAAACAATGATTGTGAACAGACTGAAAGAAGTTGCAGTAAATAAATGTTTATCTAAAGATTTCTCTGATCCTTCTAATTATTCTGTACTCCTTTAAATTTCCGGACAGATGGTTCAATTTGAAAGTTATTGACCTCAATCTGCTGCAGAGTCTCTGCTCTATTTCTTTCTTTCCCGTGTTTGTTTTAGAAATCCCAGCTTTTAGACGAGATGAGTTTTGAAAGACGGAGGGAGCAGAGATCCTCAGACGGCATGATTCTGACTTTATATGAGTTTAAAGCTGCTCTGGAGAAAAGTGTGCAGGGTCATTGTCTGTGAAATGAGATGGAATATCACACGTATTGATTTAAGTTCTGTTATCTCAGGCCGTCAAACTTGTGATATATTTGATTTATTTATTTGTGCCTGTAGTTTTAAAAATACACACCTGCATTCACATTAGTGCTGCCAAATATTTTGCTTGTGCAAACGTTTCTCCTTTCCTGTCGCATCTGTGATTTCTAAACTTAATTGTCAATCTCTTCCCTGATTTTCATGTGACTGTTTATCAATGCCGTGAAATTACCTCAATGTGTCAGGTGGATACCACTTATGACTTGGAACATATTACTTAGACGTGATTAAACTATTTTAGCAAGATGGCCGCCGTGGGATTTGAACAAAAATAAAAGCTTATTTTTCCAAGAGACTGTATTTGTGTAAGTGGGTGTGTGCAGACATTTGGGCCACCCTGTTAGCTGGCTAAGTCATTAGCAGAGATTGAAACCGACTTTATCTACTCAGACTGGGTTCAGAATTCAGGAGTTCAATGCATTTATTTGCAGCCAAAACCTGATTGAACTGAAGTTAAGTTTCAAGGTGAAAGTATTGATGAGTGTTAAGAAGTTGAAGAGGAGAGGAGCATTGCTGCGGGCGTGCATGCTAATAAATGATCCATCTGATTGGTAAGTGATTGTTTGAGGAGGGAAAAGCCATCAGATCTGTTTTCTCTCTCAGTGACACTCTAACTTCTTCACCTCATTTTCCACTGACTGCCTGCGTTATTGGTCGATGTTTTTCTTCTATTAATGCTCATGATAAAAACAGTCTCTTTATACAGCTTTCACCTTTACTTTTGGTTATTTCACGAGTTTGTCCTGAAGGTTTTCTTTGGGTCATCGTCATAATATAATCAGCTACTTTGCCGGTAAACCCTGAATAAAAATTACACACATCCTCAGAAGTGTCTGACATCATTCAACAGTCACACAGCTCAAATCTGAGATATAAATTCAGCGTGAGTCAGGTTTTAATCTCCCAGCTTTGTCAGAAGACGGGACATTTCCCCGCAGATCTCTGCAACATTTCACAGCATGTTTCCCCTGGATTACTCAGCACCTTCTGGGACCTTCTCTGATATTTGCAGTCTGAGGACATGGAAGGATGCACAGATTAAATGAACATGCAGTTCTGTTGGTACTACTGTGCTGGTATCCGTTGCACACCGTTGGCTGCAGAGAGGAGTCACACATTATAAGGGTTACTGAAAGTTCATGAACTCGTATCTAAATTCCTTTGAAGTAAAATGTCAGCCAAATGTTAAGGCCTCCCTCCACTAATCCTGCAAACAACTCTGACATGTTCCAACAAGCTTTATGTACAGGATACCCACAGGATCCAAAAAGTACTGACTTTAATATTCTCTAAATAAAGCTCCAGAGTGAGGCATTTTATTTACAGATACTGGATTTAGTTTGCCAGGATTATTTAACCCTCCATATCACTTTGTACCCCAGAGTCCTCGCTCTTTATTTCACTATAATAAAATGAAAGCCCAAACTGAGTATTGTGGAAGCTTTAAAGCTCCTGTGAGGAGTTTCGGCTCGTTATGAGAAAGACTGATATTGATATGGATGCTTTTTAACAATCTACAAAAGCGAAAGAGAACATCACAAGAAGAACGACAACTCCTACGGTTGTTTTGGATGCCTGTTCCTGCTCCCACTTTGTCAGTGTTAGATGAGGTCATAGCACACTGCTGACAGTCTGTGTTTACATTTTCCACAGCAGAGATTTACAATGAGTAATATGTTTGATAGTTAAAGGAGAGCAGGATGAGATTTATCATCATAAAACAGGACAGTATAAACGAAGATTGTGTTGTCCTGACCACTGAGGTCAACGAGTTTGACAGAAACTCAAGTTCCTCTCAGCGGCTCTCTCAGCTGTCATCAGATGTTTCCAGGACAGCAGAGTGACAGGAGTCAGTTCACTAAGATTTTCATTTCAAACACATGCTCAAGAAAGTTTTGGACATTTCTATTTTACTTTGAAGGCCTATCATCATCAAGTGAAGTATTTGTTCTGTTGTCTGACTCTGGATTGTAAACCCAAAAAGCAACCTCAAAGCTGAAAAATGAAGCCAATGAAATGAAACTGCAATGTTTACTGCAGCTGCAGAACATTGTGTTTGGCATCCAGGCTCTGACCTCATCACTCCTCGTAGTTTTAATTTACATGCAGAAATTTGAGGCATGATAAGATGATATAGCTGGCCCCTAGACAAAGCCTGCAGGTGGATGCTGGGAACTGGTGAGGCTGAAAGTGCAGGATAGTGGTTGCAGAGGAAGAGACCAGAAATCTTAGAGTAAATGGATCACCACATTGTGAGGATATGGTCGTCAGGTGTTTGTGAAAGTGACGCAGGTGCCTGCCTGAACTTTAGCTCACAGGTGTAGATTCATTCATGATGATTGATGACTGAAAGGTGTGGGTGTTGGAGCTTCCAACCATCTTTCGACTTAGAAACCAATAGGTGACATCACTGAGACTACATCTATGTTTTATACACTTTCTGTTTTTGAACTACAAAAATGATTTGGATCAAATATTTAGTTCAAAATCTATAAAATGTAGTTTGCTATCATCAAAGACATTCACTTAAGATGTTGGTGTCCATGAAAAGTTATTTACAGCATTTTAAGTGCTGTCTGTTGTGTATTTGTTATTACTGACATAACAGGAGCTCAAAATGCCACACATTAGTATCAGATAAATATTATTTTTTAATGATATCGTCTTGTGAACGTCAGTTTTCTTCCATATTTTGGAGCTACAGTCCTGTTTTTAAACTCTTCAGGGGTCTGAAGGGTAAACTGGTCACAGCTCAGGGTCTTCATTGAATTCCCTCATTGTGTGACGTGAGTTAGAGCTGCCTGGTGGAGATAAGTCAACTATTGTGAGATGGTTTCTTTTCAGAGGAGCTTTGACCGTCACTCTAAATAGACTTTTTCACTATTTGGGGATTTTTCTTTCACCGAACCGTCACATTTATTTTTGCACAGACTGACCGTGAACAGGACAGAGCCGGGCTGATGTCACGGGGAAAACTTTCAATCATAAAGTTTTTATTCACAGAAATTTAAGCCTCGAGGTTACTTGAGGAAAGAATTAAACGTGTCTGAAGGGGATTTAAAGTTGAGCCCAGTGTTGTCATGAAGACACACATTTGTAGAATCAGAAAACAAAGGAATAACTTTAGTGCTTAAAGTCACTGAAGGCATCACAAAACATCTGTGCAGTGTTAGAAGAAGGACGCTGTGGGAAAAACCAGACCATTACTGATTTGCTTCTACTGTTCAGGTCAAGGCGCTTGCTCCTGTGAGGATGTAGTTCTGGGTTCTAAACCTGTTATGGTCTCTGATGTGCTTGCAGATACTGCAGATGATGATAAATAATATGAGTTTGACTGCTTGTTTTGATGCATCTTGTCAAGATACAATTCAAAGTCTTGATTTACCGTCACAGTCACTCAGGTGTTTTAGGATCTGGCTGATCTGGAGCTCTGCTGCGAATTACATGCAGCCATTAAACTCATCATTTCCTGCAGAATATGGATGTTTTGAGCCAGATACAGATAAGCCTAAGAATGTCAATTTTACATTTTTGTTTTCTAAAATGTGCCTTTTATACACACCTGAGGTCAAGAAAGGACTTAAGGAACTCCTGTGCATGCAGTAATGTCCATTGGGCTGTCAAAGTCATCATACTCATCATACCAAATGGCTGAAATGCCATCTAAATGACCACACCCCATTATACTGATATTTATCTTATAACAGCAAACCCTGCAAAGAAAGAGGGACATCAGTTTTACTCATTTATGGTGACAATTCTTCTGCACACAAAGGACAGCTAAAAATTATGACCATAAAAGATCATCAGCCTAATTATTCATCCTCATAAAGCTGCTTCCTCATTGAGGAAGATTAGATGTTATTATGCTCACTAACGTACCCTGTCCCTCTGTCTTCCTGTCTTTCTCTTTACTCACTTACAGCCCCTAATCCTCTGATTTCAACCCTAACTCGTCCTTTTATTTCTCTTTTAGGGATACACTACCGTAAGTCCTGCGCCTCTTCAGGAGCCTGTCTCATCGCTTCCTCTGGTTACCAGCAGTTCTGCACCGGCAAGCTCAACTCCGTGTGCATCACCTGCTGTAACACGCCGCTGTGTAATGGACCCCGGCAGAAGAAACGACCACAACAGTCTGCAGCTTTCCCCGTGGGCACACCACATGTGTGGCTGCATGTGTTTGTCCTCCTACTGTCCTCTGTGCTCTGCTGACAGGCCGTGAAAGACTGAGGTTAAATGTGAAAAAGAAGCTTCTTTGTCTTGACGGTGGACAAATCATGACACAGATAAGGAGCTGAAGACTCTGACATGTATATTCTTCAAGGCCTGTGGAAACTGTGTACAGTATCTGTCCTCTTGACTGCCTGGGTTTATGTTGCAGCTTGCCTCCAAAGCTCACAAGGTTTAAAAAATCTACACAGCAGAGAGAACTCAAATCCGTTCACATCTCATATCTCAAACATGATCGCTGCGAAGCTACAGGAGCAGCTGAGGACGGGGATGTGGAGGACGGTGTCAGGGATGAAACAGCTTCTGGCTATTTTGTGGGGTAGCAGGTGGCTCAGTCTCATCTGTCTTTGTTTACTCTCGCGCTACAAGGACGAAGACAATGTTTTTCAGGGAAAGACCCGGAATAATCACCAGTGTTGCTGTAATTATAAGTAGAGAAGACGGTGTATGTTGTATTTGATAAATGAAACCAGCTTGTTCTCACTCCCAAATTGACAAAAACAACAGCTCTGACTGAAGCCCAGTATTTCAAACTATGAAGCCTTGTGGTCCTGTGAAGCCTCTCTCTGGACTTTCTTCTACTTTGTTGTTTTAATGTGATGTTTATGTCAGTTCATGACGTAAGACCAGCGCTTAATGCTGTAACTAATGTGTTTGTAACATCACTGACTAAGTAAGTTTGTGCGTTTCATAACATAATTACACATTTAAACCAAAAACATGAGTTTGGGATTTTTCTTTCATCAAGCTGCAGAAAATCCTCACGTTTATTTATCATCCAGCTATTTTAGATACTTGATTCTGATTGGTCAAAACTCCAAAATATAAAAAATATGTATTCTCATTACAAAAGTGAAGCCAAGAACAGCCTGATTACACACACGTCATATCAAATCAATCAAAAAGAGTCCAAACATTGCCCCTCTGCCTGTTGACACTGTGGTAAAAACATTAGTGTGGTCTCAGGCTTAGTGTTTTGTGTAAAGTTAATACATTTCAGTTTGTCATGATTGCTAAAACAGGTAGGAACACTGCTGCTTCTTCTTCATGTCCTTTACATTATCGTCAAAAGTACAGTTACAAAATAAGTAATTGTAAAAGTATAAAATTATACACTTTCTATGACAGCTTGCATCAAAACCAAGATTGTGAAAGCGAAAGGCTTGAAAAGTGGAGTTCATAAGTCCAATGGTGGCGCCATGACGGCTCTGTACTTCTTTAATACAGCCTATGAAGTCGAGCTGTGAGGCCTTTATGTCTAAACTTAATATTTGAGCTTTTGTTTGTTAATATTATTAAATTAAATATCTATTTTAGGTGTCCCATCACATTTTCAGCCAAGCGTGATTTGTCAGTGGAACGTCTGCCTTGACTCTCGGTGTTTAGTGTGTAAAAGATATATATAATTGTTTCTGGAATCGCGACACATCATCGATTTGTTTTCCTCTTCTCTGTTGCATTAAACTGTACAGCACATTATACTTCACTCTCTGATGGTACGCCTGTCTTTGTTGTGAGAGTGAGGTCAGACTCTTCAGTGAGTTCAACAGAAGTGTCTGTGTTTGAAGCGACTCCTGAGTCACTTTGCTGCTGAAAGGTTGAAAAGGAGGGAGGGCTTTTCTCCTGAATAATGGTGGGCCGGTTAACCTTACTGCAACGAAATGACCTTATCAGCAGGGGCTGGAGAGAGCGTCCAGACACAGCTTTGGAGTTTTGCAGCGTGCGCTTGTTGATGTGTTCAACGGTGAGGCGACACCGCAGCACCTGCACAAAAACCTCCCTGAACTGTCTGGAGGAGAGGTTGTAGAGGAAAGGGTTGAGGACAGAACTGAGGTAGAAGAAAGTGTCAGCTACAGGGTGGAGGGTGACGTAGCTCCGGAAGTAGGAAGTGGTCCAGCGGGACTTGGGCACGGCGGCCATCATGAGACGACGAATCTGGTTGGGGAGCCAGCACAGCATCAAGGATCCCACGATGAGACCTGAAAGAAGAGTCGGAGAGAGAGAGAGTTAGAGACACAACTCAGGGAAAGAAGAGGTAAGAGTGAAAGCCTCAGCCACACTGAGAGACTTTCAACAGATGTTGAGAATGTGAGAGAGCCCACACATGATGACAAATAATGACAGACTTATCTGTTTTGTCCTCATCATTTGAAGTGCAACAATACCAATGGCCCCTGTCACACCATGATGATTTAACCAGCGTATGCCGGCGTATAAAAAAATAGGCGAGGCTGTGGCGTACGTTGCATAAGTTACAGGTACGTTTTGTATAAGTTAGAAGCACGCTGAAGCACACTAGTATATGTCGTCGTATAGATCATACGTCCAGCATACGCCTGCCATAAGTTGTAGGTAAGTTATGCGATGGTTGACACACCTTCACATGTAGAGCTATGTGTCTGTGTGTGTGTGAGTGTGAGAAGCCTTGGAGCCCTCAGTCAGTGTCAAACAGCAGAGCCTCTGAAACAGAAGCTGAAGCCAGCATGTCGGAGTCTGGTGGTGTTCAACGATAAAGCTGCTGTTGTTGAATTAAATGAAGTTCAAATTGTTACGTTTTTGAAAGCGCAGTCAATAAGTGTAACTTCTTGTAAAGACCAGAGGCTGTGTTCCTGCTGGTTTTACTCCTCTGACACTCTCCAAGGCTCATCATACAGAGAGAGACTGCAGAGTTTTTAATAACACAAGTTTTTCAATCACCAATGCAATCTAATTTCAAAATGTATAAATTGTCATTAACGAGCTGGGGGCCTTTTTAGACACTTCGTCTGTGTTACTACGCTGCCGCGCACTTTGCACAAAATGACTATAGCTGGGCATAAGTTATGAATTGAAAATTGAAAAAAACTTTGATAATTCAGAGTATGTCAGAATTTTAGAGGCATTTTGATACGTCAGGAAAACACTGGCTAAATTGTGAAGGTGTGACAGGGCCATAACCACCAACAGAGGAAACCCATGCAGGCTTCTTCAGGAACGCTCACTCGAGCTGAGGATGAAGTTAAACATCTATAAGTGAAAGGGTCTTCCTCCCACCTGATTAATATCACATCAGGGTTTAAAGAGGTTTTTGTTCCTGTTTTTGTCTTTTGTGATAAATGCTCTACAACTGAAGGCTTTTTACTTTAATCCTTGACTTTAGTATGTGTGCCTTTAGACTGCCTCCAAGGCCTCCCTCTATCGACAGTTACTCTTTGATCTACAAGTGTACTCTGTGTAATCCACATGAGCACCCTGTCCTCCTGTTTTCCTCTTGTTAATCATGTCACCACCTTGGATGATACCAAACTCTTATTCTTATTGTACAGTCAAACACCCACAGAGGCTGCTCTTGCACTTTTGAGTAAACCACACAGTTTACAGTGAATCTCAGGACGTTGACCTCTGCAGCACAGGATGCTTTCTCTGACTGCTGGACAAGCTGCTGACTTATCTCATCTGTAAGGCCTGAGTCATGTGCTCTCTCTTTGAAAGACAAACACATCCTTATTCTGTAATCTGGTGTTTATACATTTCCCCTGCTGTGGTTTTAATGGAAAATACACTGTGACTAAACAGCCTTTCAACATGCACAAAAAGATCTGGCTGCAGACATCATTTCCTGCTGTGGTAAACAAATACCAACACATTTATTTAAAACCTGTCACCCAAGACTGCTGAGGAAATTATTCACACACATGAATGAAGAAAGAGAAAATGAAACGCAAAATCCTAAAAGAGGCAGATATAAGAGATCCTGCTTTATATGTGTTTATGTTGTCAGGATTCACCTCCTCGTGTTAGTATCTCTGCACACAGGTATACTTCAAGATTTGTGTTCAGGTGCCTGGATTGTGTTGGCAGCAGTGATTCTCACTCCGCTCTAATCTTAAGTGTCAGCAGGCTACTCGCTGAAGTAGGCCATGTCTGAGTTTGTTTCCCTCAAACATTTTCCAGGGCCAGAGAAACCACTGACAACACGAGGACATTTTCTCTGCAATTTTGTGGAAATTTGGGGATTTTAGCAACCAGAAGTGTATTTCATTGATTTTCACCTGTATGATCTATTAGATGCTTCAGAGGTGCAAACAAATCTATTGGGGATGTTTAAAAAGACTCTCCAATTTGTCACCAAAAGTTGTCCTTTGGGCAAAATATTGTAGCCATTAAGGAAAGAAGCGTGCTTCTGGGGAATTTCTCATCAGTGCAGAAAATATCGATCACATTTACAGGCGGAGAAAAGCAAGCCACAGGTCGGCTGTCATGGCAGAATTATTGTTATTATTTTATTTTAAGATTTTTCTGGGGGTTGCTTTTCCATGCCCTTGAAAGAACAAACAGTGTATCAGTCAGAAACAGGGAAGAGAGAGGGAGGAATGACACAGGGCTAAAGGTACTGACTACTTTGAGGACTATTGCCTCTGCACTTCGACGAGCTAAACCGGCACTCTGCAACATTGCTTTTTCAGCGGCAATTTCAGCCATAACTGGATACACAAGTCACTGTTGAAGGTATGTACGAAATCCAAGATGGTGGACGAAGCAAAGGAGTCCAACACTATACTGACCGTTTTGGGTTTTTTTGCAACATGTAACCGGTCGAATCAATACTCATCTGGACAGCAGAAAAGAGAACAGACTATGAAGCAGAACCTTCCTAAGCACAAGAAGATCCCACTGGCTTTGCAACAGTCACAAACATCATTTCCTACTGCGTTCACACTTTAGCTCCGACTTCTTCTGGATTATTTTGTGTTATAGAGCTTGCAGCAAAAAATTTAGCTGAAGTCCATCTAATCGATTTCTAGCAATTCCAGGAGTGAAGTGCATGTCTGAAAGGGACTACTGACTACATTGAAACAAACGTAATACTTAGCATAGTTTTAGCTATTTCATCTGAGGGCTAGTCAGACTGTTTGACATGCACTGTTAATTTTGAATGAAAGGTCTCAACAATGATTTGATGAATTGTCATGGATTCTGGAGCATCCTCTAACTATTCATCTTGTGCCACTATCCACATGCTAACTTTACATTGTGTTTCAGGAATGTAGCATGGTGTGCTTCACAGAAACGTGTCTGCATCAGGATATTCCCGACCACAACATCTCCATTGAAGGCTTCCAGACTGTCCGGGCAGACCGGGATAGCACAGAGAGCGCTGTGGGCCTCCAACCATATTATCTGCATAGGGAGATTTCACATGTCATACTGGTAGCTGTTTACATCCCCCCCTCTGCCAACCCGACTATGGCGTCCAACGTTCTCAACGTTGCCATAGCCAGACTCCAGACAGACCACCAGAGTGCCCTCTTCCTGATCTCCGGGGACTTCAACCACGTATTTTCTACATAGCTTAATTTGTCTTCTGTACATACTTTTATTATCATTCTTTTCATTGTATTTGTATTTATATCTTATTAATTACTATCCTCTATTAATGTTATTTGATATTCCTAATTATTGTGTATAGGAGCAACTTTAATGACTGAATTTCCCCCCGGGATAAATAAAGTATTTCTGATTTCAGCATGTTGCCCTCTCAATCAGTAGTTAAACTCAGCTATTTGTCTAAATTCTGCAGATTTTCTTTGCACAGATTCAACATGTGCAGCCACCACTTCATCAGGCTACCACTGTGTCAGATGCCTTTAAGCTGCTAAGAAAGATGAGGCCTGTTACCAGAGGTATGCATGCTGATGTTCAGCAGGGTCACTATCAGACTCACAAGAAAACAAGAGGGAAATGGAAAAGATGATTGAAAAGAGCTTCTTCTAAATAATGTTTGTCCAAAGCAAAACTTAATTTCCTCTGCTCCAACATGCACATCTGTGTCCTGACTAACAAAAAGGGACTTCAATCTCTGTGTGGTCTGAAACTAAAACAGTTGACTGATTATTGACTGACTAACTATTTAACATTTTACAACATTTCTCCATGACCGCTTTCAAAAAGTTCATAATATATCCAACAAACATCCCATCAGCACATTTTTTGATGATATTTGGTAACTTGGGAAATTAAATTCAGAAATTAAGCAGGCATGTTGTGAAATGTATTGAAATGTGACGAGTTCAAACCTGTGAATCAAGGGACAGATTTTTTGTACTGTACTACACACAGGTATAGTTTTGTCTCCATCTCAGAACATGTTTATTGTAGGAATACTGTGAATGCAAACTCCTTAATACAGTGATTTCAATGTTGAAATCACAGAGGAAACATAAAAAGACTACTTTGATGTATTGAATTATGCATAACAACCTGAAATAAAATAAAAGATGAGATAAAATGTCATGTACTTTCAAAACAAAGGACATTCATATCGAAAAAGACTTAAGAGTCAAACCAAAGTTTATTTGGAGAGCACAGAGGGAGACAGAGATACAGAGGGAAGTACAAAGAAACAAGTTACGAGCAGAAGGGGAGAATGAGATACAAAAGAGAACAAGCCAGGAATACTGATGACCTCTATAAAAGGTGAGGAGAGACGGGAGAGAAATGAAAAACAGAGACATTTGAGGGGACAAAAGCTGTCTGTGTTTGAAGTAGATAAAAACGACTTCTATTATTCATTGACCCCTTGAGGTTTAAATGATAATTAAAGCCACAATGGTAAATAAATGACTCTCAGGGCCTAATTCACAAAATGATTGCATAGCTCTCTAAATCTGTGTGAAGGAGACAAAAAGACTTAAATTCACTGAGTGCAGATAAAGGGTTAAATGCACCACAAACTGTGCTGCAGAGCAAATAGCATCCCTGTGCTCTGGTGCCTTTGCACGGATCTAAATGAGCCATCATGCATTTATTGGGAGCAGAATTGGTCCCTTTCTATGAAAAGTAACCTAATTGTAAAAAAAATACAATAGTTTTCAAATCCTGCTGCTGACAGCCTCACATGGTCAAAGTTAAAACTTACTGACTGCTGAGATGGTGGTAACTCCAGTGTCTTTAAGCAACTATATGCATAAACTTTCCAGCGATCATAACAACATTAATACACCTATAGGTAGAGTTTGATGTTACTTTTATCATTTTAATCAGGGATTGAATCAGTTCAAGTATTTCCATGGTTAAAACGGGGCACACGTGGGCTCAGTTTTTTTGTGTTACGCAGAAAGGAAATAACATTTCCTGTAAATGTGGTGCTCTTGAGTTCTTGTAGAATGACAGTGGACAGTGTCGTTCTGTACAGCTCTACACTGTTAAAATGAAAAAGCTGTGAAAACTCAAATTTCAAGGTAACTGTCTGCACTCGATTTTTGAGATTTGAGGCTAACTAGAAATCTTACATTTGAGCCAACTGATTAGTTTGTGTAGAGATAACTTAACATTCATATGTAGTGTAACTTAAAGTTTTGAGTTCTACATGCTAAGAAGTGAAAGTTGTGCCAACTTATTAGTTTTTGTTCAGAAAATGTCCCTTTGTTACTGCACGTTATTGCACCGCTTTCCCACTTGCAAGGTAGCTAATGTTCAAGGCGGCTAACTATTGGTAATGACCATGTCTTATTAAACTAACTAAACAAATTAAAGTTACATTAACCAGTAATCAACTCACCATCAATTGAACAACTGTAAAGCTAGACTTTCAATACAATACTCAAAAAAAACACTTACTTTAAGGGCGATACAATCTACACAGGACAGGAGAGATGGCGCCACATGTGGGAAATTGAAAGTGTGTAAGACCCCTGTAGATTTGAGTTGGAGACCCCGTTCACTGCCTGAAGCATACTCAAATAATTTAGCCGAGCCTCAAACCCATAATTTCAAGTTTTGCAAACCTAATTAATGAAATAGGACCAACTTTACACCACAAGCGTAATACAAGTAGTTGAGATAAGTACTTTGATGAAGTTTGCAACAAAATGGAAAAAAATTTGTTTACTGAACCAAAAAATCATTTTCAGGCCAAGATGCTGACAGCTCACCTCCACAATTAGACACAAAACAAGTGCAAACTGCAAAGGCTGCATATTATTAACATGCTTTGTGAACTGGACAATGAAACTGAGTAGATAGAAGGAGCAAATGATGCACAGTTCTTGGCGCTACTAGCAGCCGCAGTCCACTCAAAGTGAACGCCCTCCTTCTGTTCGGTAAAATGTGTAAATGTATTCTCCACTCGACCTTTGAAGAAACCCTTAATAGTCATCAATGCCAGATTTAAATATAACCTTTGAGACATTTTCTTTGGTTATATGACTCTGCCAAGATCTTGATGGAAAAATCTAAGAAGAGGAAGCAATCAGATTCTGCAGTATGTCACATCATCACACACAGATTGATCAAATATGGCTGCTTTAAATAAAGACAGCCTCCCTTTGAGCATGACAAACTACACTGATACTGTTCTGACACAATGGCGGATGATGAGTTGTTCTCTGGCATTTTAAACGCACACATGGATTAACATGGGAGGAGGCGCCACCATTAAAGGTCAAGTTTTCAGTTTAAAAGCTGAGATTTATTTTTATTTTTAAACCTGTGACATTTTCAGACGTGAACATTGAATTATAATGAAAGACTACACAGGGAACTGTTTGCTCCCACTGCTGAACTCACTTTCTGGAAACCTACATGGTTGTGTCAGTCAGATAAAACAAGCTTATGTTACAATATACTGGATATGTTGTTGAGACCAAAAAAAGCTTAAAGGGAAGTTCAAGAGGAGTGACGTGTGGCCAGAAACACATCGGTCACTTTCACTGTATCTGCTTCAGATTTAAGTCCTACTACTACTGCATGTCGGCCCCCTTTCACAAGGTCAAGACCAAAACAGCTCTGACCTGAGGAGACCTGGACTTCTCTTGATCACTGTAAAGCAAGTCTAAAGGCCTTAACTATTGCTACCTGTGTCTCACGTTAGCACCTCTACTCAGAAAAACTGTGCATGTGTTTGGTTAGCAGACTCAAATCGCTCTAGCAAGGCTGGACTTTAAACTTAAAGAAGGTGGTATCTGACCCAGAACTATGACTCTTTGGGAAAACACACAAAACACGCATTTTTCAATTGATTTTAGTTTTTCAACAACAATAAAAAAAACAAAAAAGTTTCATCGCCATTAAAAAAAAAGCAAGAAGAAAACTTCTCGTTAAAAATCTTGAACAAGGATGTTTTGTTCAGATTGCTTATTGAAAAGTGATTTGAATAATAACGGCTCATCAAATATGTTACTGATTAATTTCCCACAGAGTGACTGCTCGCTACATCAACTGATTATTTCCACTGTAATTTGAAGAATTAACAACATGGTTGTTAACACGCTCCACACTTTGCACACAACTTGGACCCTGGTAGCTGGTCAATCTGCTCCTGACTTCTATTTAGAGAGCTTGTAACTCCAGCTTTCTGTCTGCTGTACATGCATCTGAAACCCTGCCAGCCTTTATTCTGCCACCCTCATAAATAAAACTGACTCTACAAATGAATACTATCAACATCGCACACTCAACTGGGCCAGTTTGTATGAAAGCTGAAGGGATGATGCATTCATTTTGGTGTTTAAAACTTTAGTTCAACAATTTATGAAGCCACAAAAATGTCACTCAGAGGGATGATGCAGCTTGTTGCTGATTAGCCAACAAGGCAGCCTTTATTATTGGAGGTCCTACTCTGATTAAGGCAGAACATCATTTGTTGAAATGTCAGTATCTGTCTTTAAGATTCATTCTTCTTTTGGTCCTACCTATCTCATAACGCCAGCTCATTGATCACAGCCCAGCTGCTCATCTGGAAAATTGCCACTGAGTCAGCACAGATCGGGGAAAGAGGAGTGTATGCAGCTGAAGTCGACAAAGTGAGTGTGTGTGTGTGTGTGTGTGTGTCAGTGTGTTCGTCCTACTCTTGGGTGTGTGTGAAGGGCTCACATTTTGTTGATTAATTATATTATTATTATGATAATTCAACTCTCGTCATGCTGCATGCGCCTGCCTTAAAACTGCAATCTGTGCTGACGATCTCATCAGTGATGTCCCCAAGCTCTCTCTGTCTCTCTCACTCACACACACACACACACACACACACACACACACACACACACACACACACACACACACACACACACACACACACACACACAAGGACCTGCTGCCTCCCTACCATGGGCAAAATATAACTCTCTGCTAATTAGAGGGCAATTAAACCAGATTATTGGAACAATTAATTGTGTGTCTTTGCTGTAATTGGAGTGTGTGTGATTTCAGTTCTGGTAGCTGCACGCTGACAGGAGGAAAGAGAGCCACAGTGTCAAGTTAGCATTATTTAAGAAAGAAAGCAGTCTTCATTAATGTGACCTGCAGCCATGAACGAAGGAGATAAGACTGGATCCTTCTCCTGCAAAGATTAATCTTCTCTCCTTTAAGTTATAATTCTGGGGTGTGAATGAGATCACACACAAAGTTTAGACTTTTTGTGGTCAGCGTTTTTCAGCTTTAGTCATCAAACGTGCATCAGAGATGAAGGATGGGGGCAGAAGTTCTGCAGGTCCTCTCTCTGGCTTTAATGCAGACAAAACACTGAAACTGTCATGGTTTACTTTAGTTTGGTTTTGTGTTTTAGTAGTGCTGTGTCTGGCTTTGATTTTTATTTTGGAAGTTCTAGCCCCTTGTGCTAAAGTTAAGAGTTATCGTTTTATTCTTCCTGGTATTTATTAGTGATTATGTCCCAATTTTTAATCATTACCCCTGTGTTCCTGTAGTCCTCGTGTGCTTAGTATTTCCTGTTTTATTTTGTAGTCCTTGCCCCAATGTGTCAACTTTATTTTGACTTCCTGTCTTTGTTTGTTTTCCCGCCTCTTTGATTGTTTTCCCTACCTTTGATTAGTTTCACCTGTGTCTTGTTTGTCACAACTGTGTCTTGATTAGGTTCAGTGTAATTCATGTCTGTGGCTGTTTTCAAAACTGACTGTTATACTAGTAGTACGTACTGATTTGGTCAAAATTCAGTATGTAGTATGTAATATGTGAAAAAGAGCAAAACCTGCAGTATACCAAAACTCCCCGGATGTCGTACTGATTCGGGAAAATTTCTCAGTATGCATCGGACCAGTCTCCCTCAGGTACTGTTTCCCACAATGCACAGCGCTCGTTCTGCTTTTTGTTTTTTCTTCTTTTTTGACGGGGGGAACTACGTTTTTATGTGCTGTGAACATTTTTGAATTACATATGAACCACTTCTAACATTTTTGAAAATTATTAGTGAATGCTAAAGAAGCAGTTTCTCTATCAACTTGGTCGTTGTTTACTTCTGCTTTACGAAACCAGAAATCCAGTGACGCCTGACCCAGCAGATCAGATCCAACAGAACAGTCATACTACAGACTAAATTCAAATGCAGTATGTAGTAGGCAGTACCTACTGCCTACTACATTAGTAGATAGTATGCAGGAGGCCGTTTTGAAAACAGCCTCTCTCTTTTTTTCTCTCTTCGTCAGATCGTTGTCAACCTTCCCCAGCGTGTTTTATTCAGTGTTCATTATTTTCATCAAGTAAACTTGTTTTCTTTAAAAACATGATTTATTTTTAAGAGAGATTAAGAATTAAACTTGAAAAGGGGTCTAAAAATCTTATATTTGGAGCATGAAGATAAGGTTGGTAATATCGGTGTCAGTGTCAGTTCATATGGAGTTAATATGATCAAACTCAGATTCCGACTGAGCAGCATCACACCTAAAAATTTAAATTAAAAAAAGCCCTCAGTTTCATTAAATAGTCTGGGTCCAAACCTGTTGATTCTACTAAATGCTGTGTGATTTCATGGATATTTACGTAATGATGACTGTGAAACTGGCTCTGTTCCAGCTGATAGTAAACCTTCACTTTACGCAGACAGTCAGCTCCAGAGAAACCACACACCTGCTCCACTGCACACTGTATGAATGTTCAGCAGGGCTCTTCTGAAATCCAAATATCTCTCATGAACCAAGGAGGGACTTCTCAAATGGAGGGCTTCACCAGATTATTGTTTTATTAATTTCTGTGATTGGAAATAGATCTGAAGTCTCAAACTGAGTAATCCAGAGAAGTGAAAAATTTCCTCCAGGTTACGTCGAACTGAAGAGTGAAAGTTGAATCTCATCACAAGCACAAACTGCTTCATTCAGCCTGATTGCATATTGATTTAAATGATAAGTGAAATCTATAAAACTGTCTCAATGAGGTGTTAATGAATGAGGAGACGAGTTTGTAAATAAATCATGAGAGAGAAGTTCAGGAGTGAGCTTCTTCACTTCTTTGCTGCATGATTATGAGCCCATAAAATACACTTCTAACCTCTTCATACAGCACTTCAATACGAGTACGGGTATGTTTATGTTATTCACACCACTTAAAGGGTGATGTTGCAGAAAATCAGAACTGTAATCTGTGATTTTAATGATCCCAACATGGTCTCAGCAGATGTGTGTCTAACATGAGTCTGGTCCTGCTGGAGGTTTCTGCCTGTTAAAGGAAGTTTGTCCTTGCCACTGTAACTTGCTAAATGCTGCAAAGTGCTCTGCTCATTGTGGATTAAGATGAGTTCAGACTGAGTCCTGTCTATAAGAGGGGACTAGACCTTATCCTGTCTTCATTTTGGGCTATTGGTAATAAAATAACAGAGTACGGTCTAGACCTTCAGATAACATTTGTTGTGATTTGGTTTGTTTTGATTGATTGATAAAAACCAGAGCTCCTGTGTGGAACTTTCTGTTTGTGTCGATTTTGGTAAAAACTATACCTCTTACATCTGATTTTCTCCTGCACATGTGTAAGCTGGACTTCAAGTTGGGGAGCATTGGAGCTTGGAGACAAAGATAATAGTTCCTGCTTGCATTAGCTTTCTAGTAGTTACCAGCATGGTGGTTAAGCTAGTTAGCTGTACAACCCTCCACCTGTTGTTGGACGATGAGAATTACTAGAATGAGGGTTTAGTTGTGCAAACACTACAAAAACAGGAAGAGTGGGGATTTGAAATATTTGATGTTCCAAGAAGAAATTAAAAAGAATACAAATTTAATTTATTTCATCAATTAGTTGATTTTAAAAGGAGCGAAATATTTGTTTCAGTCATTTGTTTTTAACGAGATGAAGGTGCCAAGCTTCATACTTCTCTAATCATATGTGACAGACTACATCAATGTGTGTTTGATCTGTTTACACTGACTAAGTGAAAGAATGTGGAGGCACACATTACAACAAACCGTCTCTGTTCTGGTGAAGGAAAACAAACTGAAACAGAGTCAGTGAACTCTGAGGTGAGATATCCAGCACCTGTTTATTGATCAGGTTTAAATATCCACTCAGACTTTGGATAAAGATGCACATTAAGAGAGGATACTGTTGGTAATGTTGGTAATGTAACCCATGAAGAGTGTTAACGAATTAATCCATCGTCTAGCAGAAGATCCTCAGACATTAAAGCTCTTGAATAACTGGAGTAAGTCTCAGAGGAGAATTATTCATAGTGGCAGTAATCTGATCGTTTTAGAGGAGATTTTCTCATGGAGACACGCTGACTGTTGATAGATAATCTCGCTCTGAGGGTTTAAGTTTGTTATCGCTAAAACTTAAAAAAAAAAAAAAAGTCTATTGAATTTGTGCAGATGTTTCTCTGCAGGGCTGTGGTTTAACTCTGAGGAAGATCATTTGATTTGAGAAGAGACTAAATCAGAATAATTCAGTGATAGGTTTCAACGTGTAACACTTCAGGATTAAGTTATGTTGCTTAAAATTCATAAACTGTGATCAACAGTGTTACTGTTTCTCCAAAGCGGCAACCTGTGGTCTCAAAATATGAAGCCGATGCGGAAGCGATAATAACCAGAAATAAATTTAAGTTAGTTTTGTTATGTTTGACTTTCAGTCTGTGCAGGTAAGACAACTCTTCTGTGTCATTAATGAGGTTATAAAAAGCAGAGATATAATGTCCATTCATGTCTTCGTAACTGAGGCAGCTGAATGCTTGTTAACATCTGTTGGTGTTGGTTTTATAATCTTGTAATAATAAATCTTATGTTTGCAGATGATGAGGTTATATTTCCAGCCTGCAGAGTTCGTCCACAACATCTGCTGTGCATAAAACCTAAACATGGTGCCGACTCTGGTGTTAAGATTTAATGCAAAACAAAGTGATGCAATGATATCTATAAATAAAGAGGATAAAAGATCATAACCTTCAGAGCTCTGCTTCGCTGGTTTTAAAGTGAGCATTAAGGTCAAATATATTAGAGGTGGATGAACGAGTTCTTATCAGTGTTGTAAATGATATGTTAACAAACTTGTACTTTGTGCTCCTCATGAGCTGAACTAATCTTCGGGTCATGTCCATATTGTGTTTGCCAAGACTTTATACCACTGCTCATAAATGTCATATCATAAATGTACCCACATATCAGCCGGAGTGTTGTTCAGTGTTTTAATCAGCATCTGTGACGGTTAAACGTGGCTCACTTCAATGGTTGTAACCATTGTTCAGGTATACAACGAGTCTGCTTTAATGTACCAGGCTGTTAAAGGTGACATATCATGCAAAATCAACTTTTTAATGGTTCTCTACCTGAAATATGTTTCCCTGGCATGTCTACAAACCCCCTGAAAATGAAAGAAATCCATTCTGCCCCTGTTTTGATTTCTATACCTTTCTGTAAATGTATGTGAAACGAGATGTTTCAGTTTCCGTGTTTTTCATAGGTCATAACGACATCCGGTCTGTCACGGAGTCAGAGCTCGGAGCTTGTTCAGCCCATAGACTGTATAAAATACAACTCAACTCCTCCTCCGTTTTTCATTACCTGCACACGTGTGCTAACAAGGAGCTTAGGAGGGAGGCATGCTAGTTGTAGGCTTTCTTAATAAATACAAAGGTCGGTTTTACTCCCCACGTCTGCATATTGATCTAGTGGATGATTTTTCTATTTTTCATGATAAAGTGCTAGCGCTAGTTAGCATAGCCACATAGCTACATGTTTGAAGCTATAGCTGTGTACCAAGACACATGTCAACATACTGACAAATAAAACAACAAGAAACACAAAATCTGTGACCAATCCTTCAGAAAGGCCCTTCTGCCTTTCTAGCGGAGGTCGGTTTTACTCCCCACGTCTGCAGATTTGAAGATCTAGTGGATGATTTTTATTTATCATGGATGAGTGCTAGCGTTAGTTAGCATAGCCACATAGCTACATGTTCGTCGCTGTGTACCAAGACACACGTCAACATACTGACAAATAAAACAACAAGAAACACAGAATCTGTGACCAATCCTTCAGAGAGGTCCTGCTGCAGGCGCCTCCCCGTCAGGATCAGATTCTGGATCAAATTCAGAGGGTTGAAGTAACGCCGCCTGTAAGCAGTGTGTATATTCAGCCAACATGTAAACATTAGATCAACGTGCTGGACAGCCGAGGCCACATCCACTTCCTGAGGGGGCGTGGTCAGAGAGAAAACTGACCGTTCTGAGCAGGGCTGAAGAAGAGGGTTTTTCAGGAATGCCAAAATTTGATTTCGAAGTGATTTTTTGAGCATAAACTTTAGAGACATGTTTTGGGGACCTCTTAGACCAATATATATTGATGAAAAAAGCATGATATGTCACCTTTAAGTATGCATTTTATTACAGGCTCTGATGGGGTCCCCTTGGTTTTTGGTGCCAGCCTCAAGTGGATACCGGAGGAACTGCAGTTTTCTGGACTTCTGCACTGCCTTCTCTTTTGGATACAAGAGGTTGCTGCTTGGTCTGAACACACCTTCTATCCACTTTAAGATGAGTAATCTACAATCTTATCAACATTTCAAATCTAAAATATATTTTTGTATTATTATGAAGACTTTATTTAGCCAGAAAAGCCTCATTGAGGTTAAAAATCTCTGTTACATGAGCGTCCTGGTCCAGATCAGCTTCAGCACATTGTAGCAAAGCTACAAATATACAACACATAACAATTACAAACAGATCATCATATGCTGGATCGTATAACACAAAGTCATCAGTCAAAGCATCTACAGCCCGCTCCCTCAGACCCAAATCCTCCTGCAGAAGGTTCCAGACAGCATGAGCAGAGAATCTAAAACCCTGCTCCCTCATTTCAAGTCACATTTGGGAACAGAGCCAGAAGAAGTCTCACAAATGAATCACAGAGCGAAGACTGTGTCAGATGAACAGAATTTCATAACCAAAAGGAAAGCAAGCCAAGAATTGAATTTCTTGAGACCAAACTTAAGACAAAAACCAGCAGAAAGAACTTCAGCCGTGAACAACACTTCACTAAATAACCACATAGATTACTTTGAATGAATTCAATCACAGGCTGTAGTAGCATGAAGTGTCCTCACATCTCTTCATTCAGCACGTTCACAAACGCTGAATCAATCACTGCGAGGATGGAGGGGACTCCAGACTGAGACAGGTGTTGGTTTTACACTGATTGAATGAAGGTGTCGCAACAATACTTCATTTATTAAACGAGTAGAGTAACAAAGAGAGAGATGAACACAATGTCTCCCTCTCCTCTGTGGAGAAACAAGCATGCAACGCCAGCTGACCTTATGAAACACTGCTTTTCTATTTCTCATCCCTCCAATGCAGAATCATCTTACTACTCTGTTGTAATTTTTTCTGCAAAATGGGAAAAAAAAAAACCTCTGCTGGAATGGATTCATCTTTTTTTAAATTACTTTTTGGGTTATTTTCATGCTTTTATTTGGAGGACAGGACAGAGGATGTAGTAGAAACTGGGGAAGAGAGAATGTGGGATGGCACGCAACAAAGGACCACAGGTTAGATTTAAACTTGGGCCGTCCTCTTCATCAACTATAGCCTCAGAATATAACCGCTGAGCAAAAGTGGTGCCCCATGGATGTATCTTTTACAGGACATAAACTGTGTGTGAAGAGGGATTTAAAAAAGCATCACTGTCTTTGTCTCAATGTACCTTTTTTATACTTATTGATTCCATAAAACACCAAAACAGTTTTGTTGCTTCTACAAATGTTGTTCTATTCATCAGGACTGTCTGTAAGTCTGCTCAGTACCAATATTCATTTAAACCTGATGTCACATTTCAGCTCTTATGTGAACTATAATAATTTGTGTATAACATGCCTTTGCTACACCTTTGTCCATCTAAAATTCAGGCTACATCCTATACACCTGTGCGACTGATATACCAGTGCAAAATGTAGAGAGGTATTTTATCATGTTACAGTATTTAACTCAGAGGATGGTACTCCAAAAGACATGCAGCTGCTTTGTTGCGTAAAGCATGCTGAGATGCAAACAAGATCAGACCCTCAACAGCTTTTCTCCCTCATGAGGTCTGAATCATGCATTTATGGAAACCAGTAGTTTACTTGTAAGTAAATAAATCTTGTGGAGTGCTGGTTTGACTGAAAGGACCTCTAAATTCAAGACAATTAGTGACCAGCGGAGATGGGTGGTACAACCATGTCTACACCCCAGAACTATCGAAGTTACCAAAGGCTGAGCTCAACTACAGTATAGTTAGCTTGCAGGATAGCAGACTCAACATGGTGAAAGCAGGCGGTACCAGAAAGAGTTACAAAAAAACTGCATGCTGTGGACTTTACTAAATGCAATGAGAATCATCATGCAGGAAGACCTTCAGTTTATACCTTCGTCCCCTTTAAGAGGTCCCCAAAACAGACTGTGTCTGATAAACTGGTACAATTTATATTCCAGATTTTACATTAATATATTTTGTGTGTACAAGCTGCACCAAAGCTATTGTCCTCCTTAGAGAGATTTATAAAGTTGCTTTAATTACATTTAATTGATATGATCAATCGTTCATTTAGCTTTTTTTTTTTTTTTTTTACTTTAGTCGTTTGAATTATGACAGTGCGATATTAAATCATAACAATGAGCCTTGAGTAAACAAATCATGCAGATAAATTCACTGTAAGTGGAAAAATATTTGCAAGAGTTCCCAAAAAAGAAGCTGTCCTAGGTTGGACAAAAAGTCTTCTACAGATCTGTTCATGTGAGCAGTTTTAATATTCTTGCTTTTCTTCTGGCATCATTGTTATGTAACTTTCATATTATTTTTCTCTTATTGGAAAGAAGCAGGTTCTTCAATTTGCTTCAAAAATCACATTTATGATCCTTCTCACCTTATCAATTAAAGTCCAATACTCTGTCTCTCTTTAGCTCTTTATATATCTTTCAGTGTTCATCACTGAGTAAACACTCTAAGTACTGTTCTTGTGTTATTTCATCTCATCTTTTGCAGAACATGAGTCATTGAAGGTGTTTTGAATTTTGGACATGATGGAGCACACTAATTCATTATGCAGACACAGCAGGGACACAGTAACATTGAAACAAATGTCTTTTAGCAGGAATGATGTGTGACTGTGATTCATCAGCATTACTGCAGGGCACTTCCCTGTTTTCATCTCCTGCTTTTTAATGACTTTTCAGTCTAAATGTGATAAAACATGCTGCTTTGTTTTGATTGAGCTGAAGCTCCTTGAAGCGCTGCATCCCATAGGACATTAAAAAGCTCCTCCAACTCCACCTGCTCTGTGTGCAGCCTGCAGCCTCACCCTCAGCATCATCCAACTAAACAAAAGGTCACTCATTAGTAGAGGAAGCAATTTTACAATTTCAGGAGGGCTGTGATAGAAGAGAGGGGCTCTGCTGTGTTCAGATCCTGCTCAGAACTGGAGACTTGAAACCTTGTCTTTTGTCTGTTACTCATTTCTCATGCAGGTTTTTAATTCTTATCATTCATTATAATCTTGTTCTGTGCTGCTCTTGTTGAGCTTTTCTTCTTCTTTAGCCTGTGATAAATAACTGGATCATGTTTATGTCAGACTAATAAAGGATGGATGATGTGACAAAATGAACACTGCACTCCTCAACTAACTCAGCCTGTCACATCCCCTTTGGAGCCCATATTACTCCAGCTGCTGCTGCTCTCCCTGCCTTGGCTTTCCATGTATGCACATGAAAGAGAAGGGAGGTGTGCTCTCCCTACCTCAGGCTTTGCCCTTCCACATAGGCACATAGGAGGGCATGGAACCCCCAGAACAGAGCTATACCATCAAATATAACTTATTGCATGCAAATGATTCATTCTCTTTGACGAGAGTGGTCCTGACTGAAAAGTGTTCATTCAAACTCCAGACTCCCCAGTCAGGTTTCCAGCTCAAAAATGCAGTGGAAAATGTCAGATGGGGTCTTTGTTTACAATCTGAACAGACCAGACAGCAGATAGAGGAAATCAGCAACAACCTGATGACTTTAGTGTTTATCATTAAGAAGCTAAATCCCTGTTTTCCTCACAAGATATGGACCAAACTCTCACCGACTCTGTAAGGTGCTAATCATAGGCTGTATAAATAATGGACGTATTGTCTGAGACATCTGTGACATTACCCATCTGTTCCTAAGCGCTGTTTTAAAGCCAATTGTTGGCGGGAGCCATATTGGAAATGCTGAACTCAACCAAAAAAGTTTGACCTAAAGAGGCGGGGTTTGAGCCTCCTAGCCAACAGCTATGTGTTCCCATCCAGGAGTCAAGTTAGTCATGTCCTTGTTTGGGCAAAAACTCGTAATCTTAATATCTTCTGAACTGTCGTGTTAGAAAAAAATTCACCCCTGTACAATGTGTGCCGATCGAGAAATGAGCTACTTAGAGCCAAGCTATTTTTTGAACCAGGCTGTAAACATGTTATTAATGCTGTAAAGATTGCCTTTTTTGAATTGGTGTCTATGTGGTTTCCAGTGTTTCTGCAGCCAGCCTCAAGCGGATTCTTGATGAATTGCAGTTTATAACATTTCTGTCATTGCAGTGTGTTTGTTAAACTTGCTCAAAGTAGCTAAAAAGTCATCAATTAATACCCTTTCACGGATCCAGTTTGCCACAGTGAGTTTTTTTTGTTCCCAGCAAAGAAATGTCTCCCATTTTTGTCCGAAGAAGTACAACTTTTGTCAATTTTGTAGTTTTTAAAGGAGTTACAACTTTTTAAATTCTCATATATATTTCATGTTAGGCCAAAAAGTAGGAAACTAAGTGACAAGCTGCAGGAAAGTATCAGAATAAGATTCGGAGCAGATCACCTCCCATCATCCAAACACCACTCACTCCCAGGAGTCTGTGTCGAATGCTGGCATGCTGCAGAGTGTGGTGTTGTAAAACAGATAAGTAAACACACCCACACTGTATATAATCTGTGATTTCCCCTCTGAGCGCTGACACACTGAGGAGCCACACAGTCGCCCCCTCAGCCATCTGCAGGATCGTCTCCCGGGCGGCTCTCTGAGTGCAGCCTGTCACTCCCAGGAACACTGCCTTTAGCGATGCTAGCCGCCGAGGGACCACCGGGCTCAGGAGCTTATTACTAAAGTCTGCAGCTGTCAATCAGAGCAGAGGAGAGATGGTGAGACGCATTCATCGACCTGCCCAAAGAGGCTCAACAAATCCTCCCACAGGTTTATTTTATATCTGATAGTAAGAGGGAGTGAAGGAAGCCACCAGGGCAACATGCACAGGCTGAAGGGGAGGCAGGATCTGAATTCAACACAATAAATAAGCCCCATCGATCTGAAGCATGGGGGTTCATGGGAGGTGATTGGACTGTCGCTGCAGTTCATGAGCTATGGCCTCGTTCTGCAGGTCAAGGGAGGGTGGATGATGGAGACAGGTGAGACAAAGGGAGGAAGGGGAAGTTATGAAAGTTCCTGAAGAAATGCTCCACACGGAGGTTTCCTTGCTGTTGGACTGTATCAATTAGAAATGTTTGATTAGAACAATTGGTGCATTCATTATTGTCATCTTTCTGTTTCCCTGCCTGAGAGTCTAGTTTGTTTCTGAGCTTCCAGGAATTACACTGATGTTGTCACCAAAGCCTTTATACTGATTTACTTCCTGCATGACGACTAAACAACAAACTTTGTCTGCACTTGGGGAGCATTCAATTGTGCATTGTCAACAGAATCTCTCCCCCAGCTCGTTAAAACAGCAGAGTTAGTAAACTTCAAAATATGAAAATGTAGTCACCCCTCTGGCACCTTTTCTAAAGTTGCAGGGCTCCACAGTCAAGGTTGGCAATGATACATATTCAACATTTAGTT